>NW_017670425.1:519933-602600 GCF_001879085.1 Nicotiana attenuata
AATACTGACTCAATCACATAGAGACCATGCCTATAGGATTTAACGCTTAACTTTACCGCAAAATCACCTAGAAAGCATGTCTATAGGATTTAACATTCATGTTCTGTAATGACACATATAGAGATCATGTCTATAGGCTCTTGCATTTCTGCATATACAAATGTCATTAGGCAAACCATTTATAGGCTCAATAACAAAGTTGCATATAGACATCATGTGCATAAGACTCCTATTAATGTCATGAAAGGGTGTTAAAATCGGTAAACGTATAGAAAGCATGCCTATAGGAAACCTCGTCTTTAATAGCATCATTCGTTCTTAAGCAGTATCGATTGCTGGAACTAGTGTCTTTACTAAAACTGGTAATTTTCTACTTCTGAAACCCGCTAAAATTGGTAAACCTTTTTCCTATAACCAATCTGCACTCCCCCGAAACTCGTAAACCTTTTAATCAGTCTACATCTTTTCTGAAACAACTAGTAACTCTTTTCTAAAATCGGTTTGCATCTTTTCTCTTTGTTTAAACTGATAATTCTTTTTCTAAAATCAACTTGCATCTTTTCTGAAACTACTGGTAACTCTTTGCATCTTTTTCCTGAAATTAATAGATCCTACGCCTAGGTTTTTTATTTCAACTCATAAACAAGGGTTGGCTAATTAATGAATTGGGTCAGTCCCTGACAACTGTATCCGAGTTGCCTAATGCAGACTCTCTGTTTAAATACATGTGTTGAACCAGTCCGCTCGCTGCTTAATTTAATCTAAGACCAAATCAGTATTTGTCAAGGCATGCTAAACTAAATGATTGTTTGACTTCTGGGGTTAATTTGAGCCTTGTATGCTTGCTTGTCCTCCCCTTTTACTTGATACTTGTTTTGAATGTCGAGCTAGAATTTTATCCTTTAAACTCCACAAAGGCCCCCATCCCTTTCTTTCCCTTTAGGATTAGAAGTCCTAATACCCCGGGACTAATAGGATTGGGACGGGTAGTAGCATGCGATAAGTAAACGATACCGTTCCGTGCTTTAATACCTTAACAGGGTGGGAAGGGTAGACATGGAGATGATGATTACACGATAGCACTCCGCGTACAACTGAGTACCAGTGTTGTGCGAATGATCCATGTAATGTATAAACCTAGGACCCCTTTCTCCTTCTTTATTAGTTTAAAAAAAATTTCTGAATCTTTAAAGCTATTGCATTTTCAATTTCTGCTTCTCGCATGATCTTTCGGATTATTTGCACTAAGTACTTGACCTTTTCCTCTACTTGCACGTTTTTTACAAAAATTGCTCCTTTAAAATTCAGCACTTCTTTTAACCTTTTGTGCTTCTTGTACTTGTTTATTTACATTTACATTTAAAGTCACAATTGTAGCATGGCCGGGAACCACACTAGTGGATCTTGAGGGGTGCCTAACACCTTCCCCTCGAGATAATTTCAAGCCCTTACCCAAAACTCTGGTCTGCATCTTTAATTCTTCTAAAAGTGTCCTAATGCACTATAATCATTAGGTGGCGTCCAAACTCTCAAAAAAACCCAATTCCCAAAGTGAGAAAAGAGTTGTCTTCCCAAATGTCGTGAACCCGATTCCGCGAGGAAAAAGGGGGCGTCGACAAGACTTAGCAATCATTCCATGATGCACTTCTAAAGATTCTATTTTACCTCCTTGAAGAATGGAAGAATCTTCACTTTGGGCTAGGGTGGCTTCGGTCACTTCACTTGGAGTTCTTTCTTGAAAACTTCCACTTAAATTTTTCTTCAAAGGATCTACACAATAATCCAAACTAGCGAGAAAAGCATTAGTCATGAAAGAAGAATGTCCCTCACTTGAAATCTCTTGTGTTCTCTCTTCTTTCTTTTCGATCTTTTCTTTTCCTTCTTTCTTGGCTCTCTCACTCAACTCATTCATATGCCTATTGTCTTCACTCACTTGAAATGGAGTCAAAGGAGTAAGGAGTATTTTTTTGCCATTTTCCTCAAAAGAATATTTATTAGTCCTTCCATCAAGGAGAGAAACCTTGTCATATTGCGATGGCCTCCCCAACAATAAATGACATGCTTGCATGGGCACCAGATCACAAAGAATATCATCAACATATTTTCCAATTTTGAAACTCACCAAGACTTGTCTAGTCACTTTAAGTTCATCACATTCATTAAGCCATTGGAGTTTATAAGGACGGGTATGTCCTTGAGTCTTCAAGTTCAATCTGTCAACCATAGAAGCACTAGCAACATTAGTACAACTACCACCATCGATAATCAAAGAACACACTTGATCTTTAATCTTACACCTTCCATGGAACAAGTTCTCTCTTTGGTTCATATCTTCCATCACTTGTGCACTCAACACTCTCCTAACAACATACAAAGGTAAATTAGGAGTGTCCTATTCTACTTCACCAAACATATGGCCTCCTCTTCTTCACATGATTCTTTACATTTTTCCCTTTCATAAGCTTCTTCCATAAGGATTATGGTTCTTCTATTCGGACATTCACTCATTTTATGACCATATCCTTGACATTGTAGCACCTATTAGAGTTAGGATTTTGGAAATAAGGTTTAGAATTGTTACCTCCCTCCTTAGCCTCCACATTTGGTTTGCCTTTGTCATTTTGCCACTTGGAGTCAACTTTTGGTGTTTTTGCTCCATGAAGTGTTGTAATTTTTGGATTTTCTCTCTTTGAGTTGCCTTTCTTCTAGGAGTTTATTTTCAACCTTGATAGCCCCTTGGATGCCTCATGTATAGTAAAAATTTTGCAAAGTCATTTGGCTAGAGATTTCATGCTTAAGCCCCGCCAAAAATCTAGAAATCATGGGTCTTCCATTGGCTCTAACCCTAGTGGTCTCCAGCTCTTCAAAGTAAGCCTCCACACTCTTGTTTCCTTGCTTCATATTGTAAAATTTGGTAAGCAAGTCATTCACATACTCTTCGAGCACAAATCTTGCTCTCATAACCACCCTAAGAAACCCCCAAGAGTCAATGGCAATATCTCCATTTCTATTTCTATCCCGTTTCTCTTTCTCCCACCAAGAAGAAGCATAACCAACAAGTTTAGAAATGGCATGCTTGAACCTCATTGTATCGGATACATTGTTAAGCTCAAACATCCTTTCCATTTGTATTTCCCATTCTAAAAATTCCTCGGGGTCACTACTTCCCTTGAAAGTAGGAAGTGAATTCTTGATGTTATTAAGACCCCGGTCTTCTTCATCTTCCCATCTTCAACCATGTTCTTCATTACCAAAATTTCCATCATAAGCATCATTCAAGTTTCTACCTTGATAGTTCCTACCATGCCTTCAACCTCTCCCTCGAAATCCTCCTTCTCCATTCCTTCTAGGTTGGACTCTAATCGGTTCATCATATTGCTCGTCATAGTCCAAATCATCACTAAAGTCATTTTGCGGTTGTTGTGGCCTAAGAGGTTGTTGTTTATGCTCAACTCTTGATTGTCTACCTTGTGGAAGAGGACCTTGTCTTGATACTTGATTGTTATCAACTTGTGGTTGATTGATTAGCCTTGCAATGTGTGGTGCGGTAGGAGTAGAACTATTTTGTGGTGTTGCACTAGTTCCCACTCCTTGGTTAGGATTAGGTGACAAGCCTTTCCATTGGTTAAGAAGGTTGTCATTAGCCTTGAACATATGTTTCATGTTGTCAACTTTCATAATCAAAGCTTGTAAACCCTCCAAAAGGGTCTCATTGGAGACTCCCTCCTTTGGAGTTGAAGTACCTCCAATATTCAAAGATATAGTATCTACAAACAAAGAAAACAAGTTAAAACAAAAGGACCTCTCCAATTCACTCCCTTATTGTATCCCTCAAAATTGCATTCAAATTTTACCACTTGTGTATCGCTCTTGTGCCCTCGACTTTTAGGCACACACTCTAAGAATCGCACCACTCAAGCCTTTTTCCCCCTTGGATGAATATCCAAAGTTGATATCAAACTCAATCAAGGTACTTTCAAGTGGACCTTCCAACTTCGGGGCGAGAATGGAATTTATGTGACTCAACAAAGAAGCTAAAATAACTAAAGGACAATGGAAACAAGAAATTAACAACAAAACTAAAGAGAAATCACCAAAAATTTAGCACGAAATAAAATAAAGCACACAAAAAAACTAAGTGTGAACTAATATTTATGAACTAAGTATGAACTAGCTAGAATAAGTAAGAAAAGAAAGAAAGAAAGAAAGAAAGAAAAAGATACAAGCTGAAAAGGCTATTTATGAAATTGGGCAAAAATGGGTTACTGGACAAAAATGGCTAATTTCAAAATTTTGCTGCCAAATGTGGCTATTCCTGCAAAATTCGAAATTGCAGCATTCTTCCTCAAGTTCTTCATTTTTCAATCCCAAATTCAATCAAAAACACCTCAAATCTTCACCAAACCTCACCAAATTTGAGATATAAGTTCCCTACAACTCCATGAACAAACCTCAAGCAACAATTTCTTCAAACAACTACCAAATCAACAAAACCCATTTCAAGTTTTGAAGTCTAAGCTTCAACACTAGAGTTTCTTCTTCAATTTTTAACTCCAAATATTTTGGTATTCACTAAATAAACTTGGATGCAGCAACAAACCAATATTTAATCAATAGATTCAAATATATAATTTCTATTTTACATCACAGATTCACGAGGTCTCGATACTCCAATAGCTAGCACCAAGATCCACAACTAAGATTTTAACTTTTGGCTCAATCAAACATTGGGCTAACTGATTTTCAATAATAAACAGGAGGCACAGTCCGAGTTCTAAGTCCCAACGCATTTTTTAAAGAATCCGCAATAACGATTTTTGAATTAATACCAACCAAGCCTCAACCAATCAAACCAAATCAAACCCCACACAATGATATCATTCCAACCAAGTTCTCAATAATAGATTAAACTTGGAAACATTTGTAGCTCTTCGAACAAAGATTGAAAACAGTGAACTCGAAATACCCCAACGTTGAAGCTATTTTCCATTTTTTTCTTCTGATTTTGATAATAAAAAATAAAGACAATGATTATGGAGATAATCACTAGCCTAAGCTCTGATACCAAGATTATACGAACGTGGAAGCAAGATAACAAGAACACAAATAAAATGATAGGAAGATAGAGATTTAGTAGAGAACCAACTAAAGAAATTGAAAGAACATTTGAAAATAAAGAAATACCCAATCAATGTAAGACTTAAGTGACCCAAAATTATAGGAATAACCCTTAAGGGGAAGCAATCCCCTTGCAAGTTCACCTTAATAAGTAATCAACCAACATAAGAATTCATCCTTGTCACGACCCGAAATTCCCACCAATGGAGCCGTGATGACGCCTAACATCACACTCACTAAGCAATCCAATGTTAGAGTTTTACTGACCATTCTCCTTTACACTTCAATGATTACGAGTAAGCAAACTTAAACAAGTAGAAATAATTGCGAAAGTAAGTAAGGAGTCTCATTGTATATATACTATTACCAATATTTTAGCTATTATTACCCAGAATTCGGTGTCACAACTCATGATCATACTAGGATTTTCAAAAACATCAGTCTGAAAGAAATTACAACTATTTTGAAAAGAAAGAAACAAAAATGTAGAAATGTAGAAGGGACGCCAGGGCCTGCGGACGCCAGCAAGACTACCTTGGGTCTCCAAACTGTGAACCTGCAGCCAGTCTCTCAATCAGCCACTGCCTGCTCCGAAATCTGCAGAGAAAGTGCAAAGTGCAGTATCAGTACAATCGACCCCATGTATTGGTAAGTGCCGAGCCTAACCTCGACGAGTTAGTAACGAGGCTACGGCGGGGCAATTAAAATATAACCTGTATATAGTATGTAATAAGGTGGAAAGAAATACAGAACAAAATAAAATAGTAACTTGCAAGGAATGAATACGGAACTCAAATATCTTATCAGTACCCAGCTATAACCAATCCTTAAGTGAGATACGAAACTACAAAATAACCTACAAAGTAGAAGAAAGATACATAAACACATAAACTGATGTGGCGCGCATTCCGATCCCACCATATAATCAGTAACAAGACAAACTTTCACCTTTATTACTCCTCAATATATCACTCTTATTCCTCGTGTTGCGACGTGCAACCCGATCCCACTGTACCATATCAATTCACCTTTATTACTCCTCAATATATCACCCTTATTTCTCCTGTTGTGGCGCGCAACCCGATCCCACCATATAATAACATTTCACCCTTATTCCTCCTCAATATATCACCCTTATTCCTCCTGTTGCGGCGTGCAACCCGATCCCACCATATCAGTACCGATCACACAATGAGAACAGAAATTTCACAATTTAGCTTTAAACTCCCCATAATGTTTAAACCTCAACTAAAATAAGCGAAAAGCTATACAATTATGAAACTTCACTCAATTTATACTACTCAGCGAAACTAATCCAAAATATACCATAAAAACACTAATGAATCGACTTGAGCGAACAATATGAGACAATGAAACTACGGAATAGCTAATACCTTCAACAATGAAAAACAATATCTGACAAGTAGCAACTAAGCATGGAAATACCAGTGAAGCATGTAGCAGTTAAGGCAGGGAACAATATATTAAGAACGGGAAGGGAACAGTCAAAACAGATAAATTGGCAGGGCATAGGCACTCGTCACCTCGCCTATACGCCACACACATGGATTTTCACATAGCAATTAAGTCGGGGATCCCTAATCCCTCGATTCAAAGTTAGACACAACACTTACCTCGATCCCACGGACAGACTCAAAGCCCAATCACAACTTTCCCTTCACACAAGCCTCCGGACCAATAGAATCTAGCAAATTACCAACCAAACGATTCAATTTAAGCCTTAGGAACTACCAATGATAGCAAGGAATTCAATTTAGGCCATTTTGGAAAAAGTCAACACCCGGGCCTGCTTGGTCCAAACCCAAAATTCGAACCAAAATCCGATTACCCATTCACCCCTGAGACCGGATATACAATTGGGTTTGGAATCCGACCTCAATTTGAGGTCTAAATCCCCCAAATTTCGAAATCCCTAGCTTCTACCCAAAAATCCCCAATTCCACCATGAAAACCTTAGATTCTTGGTTGAAATCTTGCAAAATGAAGTGAAAGATTGAAAAGAAACTAGTTAAGAATCACTTACCTATGATTTAGGGAAGAAATGGTCTTTGGAAAATCGCCTCTTGTGTTTTAGGTTTTGAAAAATTGAAGAATGAATGAAAAATCCCGTCCAAAATCATTTTGATCAGTTGCAGGTATCGCATTTGCAATCTGGGGTTCACAAATGCGAGCATCCCTTCACAAATGCGAAGCCTGTCCTAGGCTTGCTAACATCGCAAATGCGAACAATTGTTCGCAAATGCAGCCTGTGCTGATCGCAATTGCGAAGATCCCCTCCCAACCCTACTGCTCGCAAATATGAACTTTCTTCGCAAATGCGAAGCTCGCATTTGCAAGACAGACCTCGCAAATGCGAGATCCGCAGACCTGAAGCATACCATCTATGTTTTCTAAGTTCATTTCACTCCGTAGCCTATCCGAAACTCACCCGAGACCTCAGGGCTCCAAACCAAATGTGATGACCCCAAAACTAAACCGGTCGTGATGGCACCTATCATGAAACTAGGCCAGCTGACACAATCTCAAAACAAGTCGATATTTCATAATAAAGATGTTTTAAGCCATTAGATAATAAAATTTCACAGCATAAGTCTAAATAACAAGTGTGGAAAGAAACATAAGCCCAGCATCGGGTTGTCACAAGTCACAAGCATCTATTAAGGACTATCTTATAACAACTAAGAGTATTACAGTCTGGAAAGCACTAATAAAATCTAAGGAAGATAAGAGGGAGAAGATCAAGGTTGCGATCGCCATGCAGCTACCTTGCCGACTCCGAATATCTGCGACGGATGAAAGATCAGCGCTCACTATCATGACCGCAACTCATGGATCTGCACACAAGGTGCAGAGAGTAATATGAGTATTCCAACTCAGTAAGTAATAAAGGTAAATATAGGATGATCAGTAAGAAACACATAAATCCACGTCATAAAGTTACAGTAAGTACAATATGCTTTCAAAACAGTATATATAAATCAAATCATCCCGTAAAAATCAAAACACAGAAAAAAATCATTTGAAGATATTTTTCCAACAGTTTCACCAGAGGTTTAATGAAGTTTAGAGTAAAAGTGATGAAAATCATAAATGGCCCCTCGGGCAAAACATGTATCATAAACCGCCCCTTGGGCATAACATCTCTCAGAATCAACCCCTCGGGCACAACATGAATCAAGAACAGCCCCTCAGGCAACATCATATCACTCACTCAGGGTACCCGCGCTCACTGGGGGTGTACAGACTCCGGAGGGGTTCCTACAGCCCAAGCGCTATAACAAGACATCTCGTAGCATAATAAATCAGGCCCTCGACCTCTAAAGATCACAAATCAGTAACAATATCCTCACAACACAGGCCCTCAGCCTGACTCAATCAGAAACCTCTCAAGCCACTCGGATTGACAGTAAAATAGGGTGCTCAGCCCAAAATATCATTTTATGCATCAAACGAGTAAATAAGACTAAGTTAGGAAATCAGTAAAACATAGCATGACTGAGTACAGATATTAACTCAAAACGGTGAGGAATAGTAGTAAAAAGCCCCTAAGGGTCCAAACAGCTTGGCACGAGGCCTAAATATGGCATTTAGCCCAAAATATAGTAATACATTCCAAAACATATAAGTTTCAAATAGTTTTCAGTCAAATACGCAACTTAATCCCCTACTATATGGTTTTACCGCTCCTTTTATGGCAACAATCATTCTGCTTACAAATTGATTTTCTTTCCTTATATTAATCCTGTTAAGTGCCCGTTGAGCAGTAATCCCTTGATTAAAGGGAAAACCTGTGTTAATTGATTTTGACTGTGATTATTTCCATGTTTGTGTTGAAACTGTATTTGTTACCTTGTTTTCTACTTGTTTTCAAAACTATAAATACATGTACTTCTTCCCTTCAAGGGAGTGGGAACATGAACAAGTCATCACTTCTTCTCTCAAAATACACATAGATTTTCTTTAAAAAATATTCGAGTTCTCTGTACTCATAAGCTTAAGGTTCTTTTGATTGTGGCTTGGTTTGAAAGTATCCTGCTTCTCTTTGCTTGCTTCTTCTGCAACTGGTATGTTACCTTTGTTTAATTTCTGCCACTCCCCTATGTGTTTATTCTCCAGTTCATTCTTTATTGGGTTTACTGCTTCCATAATGTAAATTTTCCAAGTTAGTTTGTCTCTTTGCTATGCTCCTACATGAATCCCTATGAGGTGAGAAAGAGAGGGAGGAGGTTTAGGGGTTAAGGGTGAGAGAATTCGGGGGTGATTGGCGGAGGAGATTAGGAGACGAAGGTTTGAGATTTGGGGCATTTTTATTATTTGTAGTGTTTGCATATAGAGCCCCAGGGTTTTAGAAAGCCGGTTGACTAAAGCTCCGCNTATTCCCAAAATTATCATTTTGGCAAATAATTCATTTTTATCTCACATTTGCACCAAAATATAATTAAGGGTAATTTTTTGCATATTTTTACAAAATTTATTTGGTATTTTTAAAGCTAAATTGCATATAATTACAATTATAGCCTGTTTTATGATTAAAAGCATTTCATAATTACAAAATTAGTTCCAGTATTTTTAAGTTAATATTTATGTAATATTTGTTTACTCAGTATTTTTAATTTATTTTTAAAACCATCATTGCTATTTTTATATAATAAAACGGGGGAAAAGTGGCTATTTAAAATCTGGCCTCAATTTCATTTCAATTACAGCCCAATTTGCACCCCAATCCCAACCCCCAAATCAATTTAAACCCGATTACTTGATCCAAACGCCCAAACCCGCCCGTTTTCTTTTCAAAATCTGAGCCATTGATCATTTTGATCAACGGCCCAGATCTCTTCTTTCCTTTTTAATTCCAAACGACCCCTAAACCCTACCCCATTCTTTCAGAAGCGCTGCCTCTAACTCCTCTCTTCTCTCAAACGCTCTCGAGCTCTCTCAAAACCCTAATCGCTCTCTGCCACCTCCAACCCCAAATCCACCGGAATCTATGGCTGTTCTAACCATGGACGACCTATTCTCACCCCCTACTGCTCTCACGTGCTTCATACCTGAAGGTTCGAGGCCAGACCTCGAAGGTCCTCGCTCAGACCTTCATCGATTCGAAGTTTCCAGCCATCTCCGGCCTTGCTCCGGCGTGTCTTAGCCTCCTGAGCCTGATTCCGACCTTATCGACTCAGGATCTGATCTTGTCTCTTCCAAGCCTTTCTCGTTTCTAGGGTTCTCAGAAACCCTAGCCTATTCGAGGTTCTTTTTCGTTTATTTGTTCGGATCTGTGCTCGATCTGTGCTATATGTGATGTTTTAAACGTTTTCCCCGATTTTCCTTTTTAAAATCTTTTGATTTCAAACTAGGGTTTCTGAGTCTGTTTGTTAATATTTTGTTCGATTCATTTGTTTATCATCTCTAAGTTTGGTTGGTGTTGAAAACCTAATTTTTGGAGATTTGTTTGAGTTTCTGAGTCTATCTGTTTGATTTAGTTTGTTTGCACCTGATTAGTGTCGAAAACCCTAATTTTGGGGGTTTATTGGAGCTTCTGAGACTGTTTGTTTGTTTTACTTGTTTATCGCCTCTAAACTCGATTGATTTCGAAAACCCTAGTTTCTTCGGGGTTTACTCAAGTTCCTAAAGTTTACTTGTGCAATTCTC
This sequence comes from Nicotiana attenuata, assembly GCF_001879085.1. Classification (NCBI taxonomy): domain Eukaryota; kingdom Viridiplantae; phylum Streptophyta; class Magnoliopsida; order Solanales; family Solanaceae; genus Nicotiana; species Nicotiana attenuata. Next base: position 530,719 of record NW_017670425.1, read on the forward strand.
CTATTTGAAATTGTTCTACTTTATTTGAAGGTTTCAGCATCTCTTTGTGTGATTCTTTTGATTCTGCTTTCTTACTATCTGTCAAACTCGATTATGTTTTCAGAAAGGTTTTCACCTAACCTTTTGCATGCTTCTGATCTTTTCTCTCTTACTAAGCCAACGAAATTTGACCTAGATGACTATCATGCTATTACTGTATGCTACCTCTCCTTGCCATAGCTTGGCCTCACATGTCTATTACTTGTACACCTCATTTATATACTGAGTCCCTTCTGTGATTGATTTTCAAATTCGTGATTGATTTTCAAAACTTTTCCTTGTGCAGTTCTGATTTTTTACTCGCCCGTTAAGGGTAAATTGATTCTCCTTCTTTGTTTGGCCTTACCTGATCCTTTCCAAAATAAGTACACTCATGTATTTAGACTTAATCCCCTACTATATGGTTTTACCGCTCCTTTTATGGCAGCAATCATTCTGCTTACAAATTGATTTTCTTTCCTTATATTAATCCTGTTAAGTGCCCGTTGAGCAGTAATCCCTTGATTAAAGGGAAAACCTGTGTTAATTGATTTTGACTGTGATTATTTCCATGTTTGTGTTGAAACTGTATTTGTTACCTTGTTTTCTACTCGTTTTCAAAACTATAAATACATGTACTTCTTCCCTTTCAAAGGAGTTGAAACATGAACAAGTCATCACTTCTTCTCTCAAAATACACTCAGATTTTCTTTAAAAAATATTCGAGTTCTCTGTACTCATAAGCTTAAGGTTCTTTTGATTGTGGCTTGGTTTGAAAGTATCATGCTTCTCTTTGCTTGCTTCTTCTGCAACTGGTATGTTACCTTTGTTTAATTTCTGCCACTCCCCTATGTGTTTATTCTCCAGTTCATTCTTTATTGGGTTTACTGCTTCCATAATGTAAATTTTCCAAGTTGGTTTGTCTCTTTGCTATGCTCCTACATGAATCCCTATCCCCCAATCCCTTTTGTATGTTGAGTTATGGTTCAGAAACATGACAACACTTGACATTGTTGTTCATGTATATGGACTGGACTCCCTGAGTCCTAAACTCTTTCAATTCCCATTCCCCTTTCCCCTTTATATGTATCTTGAGCTTAAGACCTTGGTCTGGAAGTGTCCTAATAACTGTCTACACCATAGTCTGACCTTCAATAGGTCTGTGCTCTTATTTGCTGGCTGAACAGGCTTGGTCAGGGGTGTGCCAGCCTACCTCATGGTTAGGTATGACCACCAGCCTGCCTTGGCATTCCCCCCCCCCCCCCTATTGCACTTGCACCCATTCTTAGAATTTAAGTTCTGCCCCTCTCTTGTGAGCCTTGCTTTGGGACCCCTGAGCTCCCTCTGAACTTGGACACCTGAGGATTGGTTCTTCCACACTGCACTATAACTCATTCTGATTAATATCTTGGGTGTAAGCACTGCCTGGGGTTCCTGAAACTCCTTGGATCTCTGAAACACCCTAGATAAGAGAAGGCTTTGGAAATCTTGATCTCGGAAGTGTCTCAATCTCATATTATTAGACACTAAGTCTGAATTAGGGTGCTCGGATGTAGCTGATAGCTTCTGATGTACTTTTAATTTCAGTCTTGTTCTACTGGTCTGTAATGATTTGTATAAACTCATGGGGATTTAGTGAACAAGGGAGGGGTTACTTTTATGCACAAAGGGTAGAGAATATGCCTATAGGATTTTGTCTCTAATTTGTGCAATTTCATACGTAGAAAGCATGTCTATAGGATTTAACTTCTGAATTCTGCAGCTACGCATGTAGATACCATGCCTATAGGAGTTTGCATCTCTGCATATAATAGCATCATTAGGCAAACAGATAGGATTAATAATAAAATGGCATATGTAGATATCTTGGTTTACAAGGCTTCCCTTAGTATTTAAAAAGGTATCACGTATAGAAAGCATGCCTATAGGGATTTCGAAACCAAAAATTGTCCCACTTATTCAAAACAGTGTTGATTTTACTAAAACAAATGACTTTTCTTTCTAAACCTACTCGCATAAACTCTGGTAAACATTTCCCAACCGATCTGCATTCTGGAACTCGTTTAGTTGTTAAACCACGTACCCTTTTCTGAAACTTTTTGTTACTCTATTCAAAAGTTCTGAAACTTTTTGTTACAACTGCATTCGAGTAAGCCTAATGCAGACTTCCTATCTAAAAATATGTGTTGAACCAGTCCGCTCATCGCTTTAATTTAATTTAAGACCAAACCAGTATGTGCAAGACATGCTAAACTCTATGGCTTTATCTGATTCTAGGACGTTTATTTGAGCCCTACTTGTTTATTTGCTTTTTCCTTTACTTGTATTATGTGTTTTGATTGACGCCTTAGTATTTGTCCTTTAAAAACTCTCAAAAGGCCCCAAACCCCTCTCCCTTTAGGACTAGTAGTCCAAATGCCTCCGGGACTAATAGGATTGGGACGGGTACTAGCATGCAATAAGTAACGAGACATTCCGCGCTTTAATACCTTAATGGGGTGGGAAGGGTAGATATGGATATGACGACCACGCGATAACACCACGTGTATAAACGGTTACCGGGTGTTGTGCGGGGTGATCCATATTATTTATAAACATAGGACCCCTCTCCCTTTATCTGTTTATTTTTATTTCGAAAACTACTTTCTTCTCAAATTTCAGCCTCTTTAACTTTGTTTAATTTCAAATTATTTGCAACTATTATATGAAAACCCCCTCGTATTTGTAATTCTTGCTTGTTTACTTGTTGTTTGCACTTAAAGTCACAATTGTAACATGACCGGGAACCACACTAGTGGATCTTGAGGGGTGCCTAACACCTTCCCCTCGAGATAATTTCTAGCCCTTACCCAAACTTTGGTTCTTCATCTCAAATTCTTTTAAAGTGTCCTAATGCACTATAATCATTAGGTGTCGACTCTTCAATTCCAAAACCCAATTCCCAAATGGGAATTGAGTTGTCTTCGATTTCTTGGGAAAAAGGGGGCGTCGACAGCATGGCGACTCTGCTGGGGACTCTTTAGGCTTTTACCATTTCATGTTATATGTGACTTTATTGTTTTCTTTTATTGCTTTTGTTTAATGCCTTTATTCGAAACTGACTTGTTTCTTTTGTTTCTTTTTCTTTAATTACTTTCATTTACCGCTTTCCATCAATACCGTTATAAATTTTTGAGCAATTATTGTAAGCATTTATTGTATGAACGTTAAAATACATGTCAATTTGTTTCATTCTTGTAAACTGCATCTTCAACATTCCACTCGTGCCAAACAAATACCATAGCAACGCTTATAATGAGTTGTTGCGCTCTTCCGATATTATTACCCCCTAAATTTTGCAAAGGCGTATTTGCGGTAAAACCAGTCGATCAGCCGTGCAGTCGACGGTTCCGTGCCTTTCCCTCTTGAGTTGTCCGCTCAAGGGTCCCGGTCTAATACCCATAGAAACCTTATTCTATTTAACTATGCATGCATCATGGTCAAACCTAGCCGAGTTAGTTATGTTGTCCACATAATGACTCATTAGGATAGCCTTGTCCAAAGTCCACCGGGTTTCCTTGAAACCCAAACGGACACCTCCATGTTTTGTGCATTTATTTGGAGAACTAAATGCTTGCTATGCTAATTATTGGTCTAAATAGTCGAGTCTGGTGGGGTGAGGGCCTAACGCTTTGTTTTGCAGAAAATGAGGCACGAACTCCCCAGATTTGGCATGGTAACCAACATTCATCCAAGACTGCTGAATTGGTGGAAAGACCTCCACTCCAGTGATCAGACGCTCGTCGGCAAGTACTTAGGGAACTTGCCTTCTCTTCTAGAAATTCAGCCTGACAACCGAATCATAGAGGCTGCAACTCTATTCTGGGATGGCGATAGATCGGTGTTCCGCTTCGGGGACCTTGAAATGACACCAATGCCGAAGGAAGCGAAGGGGGACACTTGGCTAGAGCTTACTTGCTGCTGGAATTACGTGAGCTGGTGAAGCTGTTCGATGGAGCTAAAGGTGCCGAGTCTGGGGAAGGTCCTTCTGGGACCAAGTAGTTAGGAGTCTTTCTTTTGCTTTAATGTAATAAGGCCCACAGCCATTAGTGGCATTTTATTTTTCTGCTATTTTTTTTAGTGTCGTTTTGGGATTCGTCTTATTTTTATAAATAAAATGAGGCATTTAGCATTATAAGTTCTCCAAATCAACTTGTCGCTAGGCCTACCTCGGGCACAACGAGGCACCCAAATTAGGACACGATTTATATTCTTGCACTATGTGTTTAAATATCGCAACGTTTTCTCCTCATAATCCTTACTGACTTGTTACCTTTTTGTTTTTACTTTTTTTTTATTCCCCTCCCCAAATGGTTAGTTCGTGCATTCTGGCATCATCATCATACTCCACAAGATCCAAGGGCCCTCCACCTCCTCCTCCTCCGAGTCCTATCCGGAACAAGAACAAAGGCAGAATGGGAGATCCGAGCGCCAGAACGGAAATTAAGGTTCCTCAGGGTACCCCGGTTGCTAAGGAAACTGCTACCCAACTTGAGCAAAAATTATTAAAGTTCCAAGAAGAACTGGAGCAGGTTCGGAACTTGGCGAACCTGTGATTTTCTCTCACCGCTCCTGATGTCAACACCCAGAATCCCGCACCTCCACAAAATACCCCACAACCACAGATACAACCCACTCATACCCAACACTGCAACGCATGCCACACTCCGAACAACACTCCACTACTCATTCCCGAGCCACTGAACACCACAAATGACCATCTCCACAACACTCCTATTTACGTGGATACTGTACCCCATTATACTCAACTAATCTCAAGTGCACCTGAGTCTGATGACAAAGACTCCCTTATCAGGAACTTAGCAGTAGAACTCAAGAAATTGACCAGCCGAGTTCAGGGCGTGGAAGGTAACAAAGGTATCGATGGGTTAAATTATGAAAACCTCTGCATTCAGCCAGATGTTGAACTTCCGGAGGGGTACAAACCTCCCAAGTTTGAAATGTTCGATGGAACAGGAGATCCCAGGGTCCACCTGAGGACATATTGCGATAAGCTGGTTGGAGTCGGAAAGGATGAGAAGATCCGTATGAAGCTCTTCATGAGAAGTCTGAAGGGGGATGCTTTATCCTGGTACATCAGCCAGGACCCCAAGAAATGGACGAGCTGGGTAGGCATGGCCTCGGATTTCATGGATAGATTTCGATTCAATACAGAGAATGCACCGGATGTATTCTACATCCAGAATTTGAAGAAGAAATCTACCGAAACATTCCGCAAGTATGCAACTCGTTGGAGGTCAGAAGCTGCAAAGGTCAGGCTGGCCCTAGAAGAAGAACAGATGAACAGGTTCTTCGTCCGGGCTCAAGATCCCCAATATTACGAGAGGTTGATGCTAATCGAGGGTCAGAAGTTCTCCGATATCATCAAACTGGGAGAAAGAATCGAAGAAGGCATTAAGAATGTATGGTTACTAATCTTGAAGCATTACAGGCCACCAATAAGGCTTTACAGTCCGGTGGCACGTCCAAGAAGAAAGATGTGAGTGCCATAATGGTCGCACAGGGAGCCAAATCAGCACTAAAATACCACACCTACCCATCACCTCCACTTACATATCAGCCTATCCCGAATTACCAAGCACCCGCACCCTCCCATCCAAATCCACCTCCCGTTTACCAATCATCTCCACCGCTCACATATCAACCCACCTCACCCAGATACTCTCAACCAGCACTTGTCTACCAAGCTTATAATGCTCAACCCTCTCATTACCAATCACCTCCCACCCGCCAAAATTTCCCCAAACCTAGGCCAAATTTCGATCGCAGACCTCCCAGACAATACACAGCCATCGCTGAACCAACTGATCAGTTGTACGAGAGACTTAAAACTACTGGTTACGTCACCCTTATCCCAGCCATAACTCCAGAGAATCCTTCCAGTGGGTCAACCCTAATAAGATCTGTGTGTACCATTCCGGCATGAAGGGACACACCCTCGACTAGTGCCGCTCATTGAAGGACGAGATTCATACCCTGATCATCAATAAGGTCATCGTAGCAAAAGAGCCTGCTCCTAATATTCGCAACAACCCTCTGGCTGACCACAAAGGTGGGAACATTCACATGATCGAGATCGAAGATGATTGGGACCCCAAAGGGTCGATAGGTTTGATTGCTGAAGGTGATGAACCAAAGAAACCAGCGGTTACACTTAGCCCAGTTGTTGTGTAGAATCAGCCCTCCAGGGACGATGAAGTAAACATGTCTATACCTCTCGAATTTGAAGCGCCTCCTTCTGCAAATGCGCCCGGGCCAATTGAGGTAGAATTTGGAATTCCAAAAGCACCTGCACCCTTTGAAGTTGTTGTGTTACCCCCAAGGGTACCTATTCCTGTGGCAATGTCAGACATAACACCATTCCACTCAAATGCCATACCATGGGGTTACACTGCCGAAGCTAGGAGGAAAGGAAAGACCAAGACAGGAGAAATAATTGCTGCACAAGGAATGACCAGAACAGGGAGGATTTATACCCCAGAACACTTAGCTGAGTCCAGTAAGCAAGCCTCGGGATGGCCTATTGAAACTGGGCCCGACGATCTTTGGAGGAAAATACAAGCTAAGGAGTACTCGGTCGTTGAGCAATTAAACAAAACACCAGCACAGATCTCCATCGTAGCTCTTCTACAGAGCTCTAACGCTCACAAGCATGCCTTAATGAAGATACTGAGCGAAGCTTATGTGCCCAGCAACATAACTGGAGGCGAAATGGCAAATATGGTAGCACAAGTGCTGGAAAGCCATAAAATCACCTTCCACGAAGATGAGCTGCCACCAGAAGGACTGAGCCACAACAAGGCACTGCACATCACCGTGCAATGCGAGGATTATTTCATCACTAGAGTCCTGATCGATGGAGGATCCAGCCTCAACATCTGTCCGCTGATAACTCTCAAAATCTTGGGAAAAAGCCTGCACGAAATCAAAGATGGGGCTATCAATGTCAAGGCCTTCGATGGGTCCCAAATGGCTACTATTAGAGAAATCAGCCTATGCTTGCACATGGGGCCAACATGGTTCGACGTCGACTTTCAAGTGATAGACGTCCCGGCATCCTACAACTTGCTGTTAGGACGGCCCTGGATCCACGCTGCTGGAGCCATAGCATCGACCCTGCATCAGGCAGTGAAATTCGAATGGAATCACCAGGAGGTGATTATTCATGGCGATGGTAGTAACCCCATATATAGTCGCCAGACCATCCCAATAATTGGAGGTAGAAGGAGAATAGGCGGAGAAACATACCACCACATTGAAAGGGTCAACGCTGTAGACAAGGATAAGTGGTGGGATAACAAGATTGAAAGTATCCTGAAGTGGTGTGGGTACGAGCCTAGAAAGGGACTCGGCAAAAATCTCCAGGGGATCACTAAGCCCATACAAACTAAAGAAGCAGTGGTACTACATTTGGCTTAGGGTACGGTTATACTTGGGAAGAATTCCAGAACTGGTCGCCACCATGGCGCGGCCCCTACTATCCATTGGAGCTTCCGATACCTAGCNTCAATCTCATATGATTAGACACTAATTCTGAATCAGGCTGCTCGGATGTAGCTGATAACTTCTGATGTACTTTTAATTTCAGTCTTGTTCTACTGGTCTGTAATGATTTGTATAAACTCATGGGGATTTAGTGAAAAAGGTGGGGGTTACTTTTATGCACAAAGGGTAGAAAATATGCCTATAGGATTTTGTCTCTAATTTGTGAAATTTCACAGGTAGAAAATATGTCTATAAGATTTAACATTTGATTCCTGCAACTATGCATATAGACATCCTGTCTATAGGGTTTGCTTCTGAATTTCTGCACTTTCATAGAAATAATGTTCACAAGTTTATGCATCTGCATATAGAAATCATGCCTATAAGATTTCTGCACTTTTACATATAGAAATCATGCTCATAGGAATTCTGCACTGTCATATGTAGAAACTATGCCTATAAGAATTTTGTATATCATACAAATATCCTGCTCATCTGCAACTACGCATGTAGATACCATGCCTATAGGGGTTTGCATCTCTGCATATAATAGCATCATTAGGCAAACAGATAGGATTAATAATAAAATGGCATATGTAGATATCTTGGTTTACAAGGCTTCCATTAGTATTTAAAAGGGTATCACGTATAGAAAGCATGCCTATAGGGATTTCGAAACCAAAAAAAATTGTCTCACTTATTCAAAATAGTGTTGATTTTACTAAAACAAACGACTTTTCTTTCTAAACCTACTCGCATGAACTCTGGTAAACATTTCCCAACCGATTTGCATTCTGAAACTCGTTTAGTTGATAAACCACGTACCCTTTTCTGAAACCTTTTTGTTACTCTGAAATTTTCTTTTAAGATCAGCTTGTGTTTTAAAATCAGTAGTTCTATCCAACACATAGACAAAAAAGGGGTTTGATTAATCAACTGGATCAGTCTTAGACAACTGCATTCGAGTAAGCCTAATGCAGACTTCCTATCTAAAAATATGTGTTGAACCAGTCCGCTCATCGCTTTAATTTAATTTAAGACCAAACCAGTATGTGCAAGACATGCTAAACTCTATGGCTTTATCTGATTCTAGGACGTTTATTTGAGCCCTACTTGTTTATTTGCTTTTCCCTTTACTTGNAGTACTACGCGTTGAGCATTAAACAAAACACTAGCACAGATCTCCATCCTAGCTCTTCTACAAAGCTCTGATGCTCACAGAATGCCCTAATGAAGATACTGAGCGAAGCTTATAGTGACCCAGCAACATAACTGGAGGTGAAATGGAAAATATGGTAGGACAAGTGCTGGAAAGCCATAAAATCACCTTCCACGAAGATGAGCTGCCACCGGAAGGACTGAGCCACAACAAGGCACTGCACATCACCGTGCAATACGAGGATTATTTCATCACTAGAGTCCTGATCGATGGAGGATCCAGCCTCAACATCTGTCCGCTGATAACTCTCAGAACCTTGGGAAAAAGCCTGCACGAAATCAAAGATGGAGCTATCAATGTCAAGGCCTTCGATGGGTCCCAAAGGGCTACTATTGGAGAAATCAGCCTATGCTTGCAAATGGGGCCAACATGGTTCGACGTCGACTTTCAAGTGATAAACGTCCCGGCATCCTACAACTTGCTGTTAGGACAGCCCTGGATCCACGCCGCTGGAGCCATAGCATCGACCCTGCATCAGGCAGTGAAATTCGAATGGAATCACCAGGAGGTGATTATTCATGGCGATGGTAGTAACCCCATATATAGTCGCCAGACCATCCCAATAATTGGAGGCAGAAGGAGAATAGGCGGAGAAACATACCACCACATTGAAAGGGTCAACGCTGTAGACAAGGATAAGTGGTGGGATAACAAGATTGAAAGTATCCTGAAGTGGTGTGGGTACGAGCCTGGAAAGGGACTCGGCAAAAACCTCCAGGGGATCACTAAGCCCATCAAACTAAAGAAGCATGGTACTACATTTGGCTTAGGGTACGGTTATACTTGGGAAGAATTCCAGAACTGGTCGCCACCATGGCGCGGCCCCTACTATCCATTGGAGCTTCCGATACCAAGCCTGGAGCAGACCTTCCAACCGACAGATACTATATATGGGTCAGAAGAAGATGAAGCATTGGCAGCCATGAAGAATCTATTTCTGGAGGATGATGATATGGATTGATGTGTTCTTTTCGAGGAGGAAGGGGGGGAAGGCCCTTCCGTACAAGCGGTGAACCGAGGAGACCGCCTCAACAATTGGTCAATTAGAACCGTCAGGGCCCGGAAAGCTTCGGGGTAGCAAGGCTAAACAAAAGTACCATGCATCTCATTTTACTTTTTACTAGCTGATTTTTTCCGCATTGTCTTTAATTTTGAAAAGAGCTCCGATGTTCCAAACAATCATGAATTTAATCAAAGCATTTCAATTTATCATATATCTCGCTCTTATTATTTTCTCTATCATTTACTCTATTTTCACATAGCATTACTATTACTTACTTTGATGATGAACCAACAATTGCGACTTGCAACGAAACAACGCAGCAAAAGGATATAGATTCAGAAGAGGATGATATACCAGAAGAGGTCGTCAGAGAGGTTGAGAATTTTGAGAATAGACCTAAGTCTAACCTGGAAAACAGTGGTCGTTAATTTGGGAGATACAGAAAATGTCAAAGAAACTCGCATCAGTGTTCACCTGTCACCATCAGAAAAGGAAGAATACACAGAATTTTTAAAGGAATATGAGGACATATTCTCCTGGTCGTATCATGATATGACTGGTCTCAGCACGTCCATTGTAGCTCACAAACTGCCAACAGATCCAACATGTCCGCCAGTAAAACAGAAGCTTAGGAAATTTAAACCCGGCATGAGTTTGAAAATCAAAGAAGAGGTTACTAAGCAAGTCAAAGCTAAGGTTCTCAGAGTGGTAGAGTATCCGACATGGTTAGCCAACATCGTGCCAGTACCAAAGAAAGATGGGAAAGTTAGAGTTTGTGTCGACTACCGGGATCTTAACCGGGCCAGTCCCAAAGATGACTTCCCCTTGCTGAACATACACATTCTTATCAACAACTGCGCCAAGCATGAGTTGCAGTCCTTTGTTGATTGTTTCGCCGGATATCATCAGATATGGATGGATGAGGAAGATGCAGAGAAAACGGCTTTCATCACGCCGTGGGGAATGTATTGTTACAAAATGATGCCATTTGGGTTGAAGAATGCTGGCGCCACCTATATGAGAGCCATGACTACTATCTTTCACGACATGATACACAAGGAGATTGAAGTATATATGGACGATGTCATCATCAAATCCAAGAAAGCCACTAATCTTATGGAAGACCTGAGAAAGTTCTTCAACAGATTGAGGAAGTACAATCTGAAACTGAATCCAAGCCAAGTGTGCATTCGGGGTTCCTGCTGGAAAATTACTAGGTTTCATCGTGAGTCGTCGAGGAATAGAATTGGACCCATCAAAGGTCAAAGCCATTCAAGAATTGCCACCGCCAAAGAACAAGAAGGACGTAATGAGTTTCCTGGGGAGGCTCAACTATATCAGCCGGTTCATAGCTCAGTCCACAGTCATTTGTGAACCCATCTTTAAGATGTTGAAGAAAGACGCTGCTACTAAGTGGATTGACGATTGTCAGAAAGCCTTTGACAGAATCAAGGAATACCTGTCAACGCCGCCAGTCTTGGTTCTGCCCGAGCCAGGAAAGCCTCTATTACTTTATCTTGCGGTTTTGGATGGAGCGTTCGGTTGTGTTCTGGGACAACATGATGAAAAGGGGAGAAAGGAGCAAGCCATCTACTATCTCAGTAAGAAGTTCACCCCGTACGAGGCCCGGTATTCTTTATTGGAGCGCACCTGTTGTGCTCTGACTTGGGTAGCTCAGAAATTGAGGCATTATTTCTGTGCCTACACTACTTATCTCATATCAAGGATGGACCCGCTGAAGTATATCTTCCAGAAGCCCATGCCCACTGGCAAGCTCGCCAAGTGGCAAATCCTGCTAAGTGAATTCGACATTGTTTACGTAACTCAGAAAGCGATCAAGGGCCAAGCCATAGCAGACCACCTTGCTGAGAATCCTATCGGCGGAGAATACGAACCATTGAAAACGTATTTTCCTGATGAAGAAGTGTCCTTTGTAGGAGAGGATATTGCAGAATCCTACGAGGGTTGGAGGTTGTTTTTCGACGGAGCTGCAAATTTCAAAGGAGTTGGCATAGGAGCAGTCCTAGTATCAGAAACCGGCCAGCACTACCCGGTATCCGCCAAGCTCAGATTCCCTTGCACCAACAACATGGCCGAATACGAAGCCTGCATCCTGGGGCTCAAGATGGCCATTAACATGAACATTCAGGAGCTGCTAGTGATCGGGGATTTAGACTTGCTCATACATCAGGTTCGAGAAGAATGGGCAACCAAGAACTCCAAGATACTCCCCTACTTGCATCACATACAGGAGTTAAGGAAAAGATTCACAAAAACGGAATTTCAACATGTCCCCAGGGTCCAAAACGAGTTCGCTGACGCACTAGCTACTTTATCATCCATGATCCAGCATCCAGACACAAATTTCATTGATCCCATCCCAGTAAAGATCTATGATCAGCCAGCTTATTGTGCTCACGTTGAGGAAGAAGCGGACGGAAAACCATGGTTCCACGATATCAAGGAGTACTTGACAACAGGAGAATATCCAGAACTTGCCAACGCCACTCAGAAGCGCACACTTCGGAGATTATCCAACAACTTCTTTCACAGTGGGGGAATCCTGTATAAGAGGACTCCCGATTTGGGTTTACTAAGGTGTGTCGAAGCAAAAGAAGCATCCAAACTATTGGACGAAGTGCACGCAGGGACCTGCGGGCCGCACATGAATGGCTTTGTCCTAGCAAAGAAGATACTCCGAGCAGGATATTTTTGGATGACTATGGAAACAGACTGTATCCAGTATGTTCGCAAATGCCATCGCTGTCAGATACATGCAGACATGATAAAGGTGCCTCCAAACGAGCTTACTGCAACACGCTCACCGTGGCCATTCGCTGCCTGGGGAATGGATGTTATTGGACCTATTGAGCCTGCCGCATCAAACGGGCACAGGTTTATCCTGGTAGCAATTGAATATTTTACCAAATGGGTTGAAGCAGCGTCATACAGGGCAGTGACTAAGAAAGTTGTGGCAGATTTCGTCGGTGACCGTATTGTTTGCCGATTCGGGATTCCAGAATCGATCATCACTGATAATGGTTCCAACCTCAACAACGACTTGATGAAAGCCATGTGCGAGTCATTCAAGATCAAACACAAGAATTCTACAGCCTACAAGCCTCAGATGAATGGAGCTGTAGAGGCAGCCAACAAGAATATCAAGAAGATATTAAGGAAGATGGTCGAAAGTCACAAACAATGGCATGAGAAATTATCATTCTCCCTACTAGGATACCGCACCACGGTCCGCACATCAACCGGAGCAACTCCCTACATGCTGGTTTATGGTATAGAGGCGGTCATCCCCGCCGAGGTAGAGATTCCCTCTTTGAGGATCATACAAGAAGCAGAGTTGGACGACGCAGAATGGGTAAAAGGTCACTACGAGCAGTTAGCCCTTATAGATGGGAAAAGATGAATGCATATTGCCACAGTCAATTGTATCAGAACAGAATGTCCAGAGCCTTCAACAAAAGAGTTAAGCCAAGGAAGTTTACACCGGGGCAGCTGGTGTTGAAGAAAATATTCCCACATCAAGATGAAGCCAAGGGGAAATTCTCTCCCAACTGGCAAGGTCCGTACATGGTTCATCGGGTTCTAATTGGAGGAGCCCTTATTCTTGCAGAAATGGACGGAGAAGTTTGGCCAAAGCCAATCAATTCAGATGTAGTGAAACGATACTATGTGTAATCTTTATGCTTTCCTATATGATGTATTTGAACTACGCCTGACCTGATTCCCGTTTAAGAGGGGATACGTAGGCAGCCCTATGGGTTCGGTCACAATTCAACAAAATTTTCACTTCCCCCGACATTGGAAACTGGGGCAGAATTTTGAGGAGGACCCTCAAAATTCCGAAGTTGATTTTTAGCCATTCGTCGCACGCAGCCGTCAGAGGCACCAGCCCAGTAAACTGGGGCAGAATTTTGAGGAGGACCCTCAAAATTCCGGAGCAAAAGAGGTTGCAATATCTTGAACCACGTCACAGTCGTCGGTTCTTCTAAAAAGAAAATCGTATTGTTTGTTATCTATTATGTATTTACATCATATTTTCATCATATTTTACTAAATCATGCATGGCTACTATCAAATTGCTTTGTTTAGCAATGCTATCCCAATGAAAACGAGCCGAGTAGGACGAGCGCAGTCAACGGGAAGACGAACTAACCTTCCCCCTTGACAAAACTCACAATCTTTCTTTAAATGCAGGCACCCCAAAAACATAGAATCATCGGATACGATTACAAACTCACACTTTTCAGGAATACAATTCTCAGGATCATCACCCATTTTCAAGCGCTATTCGCACGCAACATCCCCAGCAACCACAAGGACAATCAACTATCAACTATCATCTATCAGCTAAGAGATTTCGTTACTCTTCACCTTTATTTCTGCATTGCATAAGGCTACCTTTCTGCCTTCCGAGACTAAGCATTGTCTCATCCTGCATTTTCTTGCATTGCATAAGGCTACCTTTCTGCCTTCCGAGACTAAGCACTGTCTCCATCCTGCATTTTCTTGCATTGCATAAGGCTACCTTTCTGCCTTTCGAGACTAAGCGTTGTCTCCATCTGCATGGCTGAAATATCGCCACCTCTATTTGCATCGGCTAAAATACCGCCATCTTCATACAAATCTTGCATGGCTAAAACACCGCCAATGTTTGTTTAAATCCCTATCGGCTGAAACGTCGCCATTTATAATCACCCTTCTTTACCGGCTGAAATATCGCCAACTTTAATTCTCGGTATCGGCTGAAATAACGCCATTTACGTTTCTACATCAACTAAAACGTCGCTGCTTTATTTAAATATTTTGTCGGCTGAGATATCGCCATTTACATTTTGCTACATCGGCTGAAACATCGCCTGCTTATTTTTTAACTTCTGTCGGCTGAAATATCGCCATTTACATTTTTTACATCAGCTGAAACATCGCTGTTTTATTTAAATTTCCGTCGGCTGAAATATCGCCATTTATATTTTTTGCACCGGCTGAAATACCGCCAAATCTTGCATTTCATGGGCTGAAATGCCGCCAAATCTTGCATTTCATGGACTGAAACACCGCCAAACTGTCCGAGGGCGTCATTGTTCGGAGGCATCATCTTCATAGCCCGAGAACACCATGACATATCCTGCACATCATTATTCAAAGACATCATGGTTCGGAGGCATCATTATCATTGCCCGAGAACATCATTTCATAGCCTGCGAATCCTTTAATTTTGCGCTTCATGGCACAAGACATCATGGTCCAAGGACGTTATCCTAACCGTCCAAAGACAGCATTCATGGTCCAATGGGAACTTGCATCACGTTTAAGTTTATGCACGATATATGCCCGTATTGCTCACTTGCAGGTACACCGGCCAGCAACGGCCGCCTCAGCAGGAGCGATCCCGCTCCGGTTCCCGCAGCCAATCAGACTCCAAATACCTCTTGCCACCTAAATATCGTGTCTGTCTCTTTCGAATCTCCATCGACATGTTCCGTCAATGGTTCCTGAACTACATACAGCCTGATTCCTGTAAAACCAGGGATATGTAGGCAGCTCGGAAACCAGAGCTCGGTCAAATTCTTTTCAAATCGCCGCTTCCGGTCAAAATTGGCCATCATATCTTTACCCGACAACTCTTCCATCCTTCCCGGGTAAAGAGGGGCAGCTGTTGATACCCAATTTTTCCCTAGTAATTTTATACTCAAAATACTTCCAAAATAGCATATATGTGCATATATAAGCACACCCAAGAGTTCTGGCATTTTTAATGATTTTTAAACCAATTCATTGCCTATTTTAATATAACAAAATCCAATAATTATTCCCAAAATTATCATTTTGGTGAATAATTCATTTTTATTCTAACATTTGCACCAAAATATAATTAAGGTAATTTTTGCATATTTTTACAAATTTATCTGGTATTTTTAAAGCTAAATTGTATATAATTGCAATTATAGCCTGTTTTGTGATTAATAGCATTTCATAATTACAAAATTAGCTCCAGTATTTTTAAGTTAATATTTATGTAATATTTGTTTACTCAGTATTTTTAATCTATTTTTAAAACCATCATTGCTATTTTTATAAAATAAAACGGGGGAAAAGTGGCTATTTAAAATCTGGCCTCAATTTCATTTCAATTACAGCCCAATTTGCACCCCAATTCAACCCAATCCCAACCCCCAAATTTAAACCCGATTACTTGATCCAATCGCCCAAACCCGCCCGTTTTCTTTTTAAAATCTGAGCCATTGATCATTTTGATCAACGACCCAGATCTCTTCTTTCCTTTTTAATTCCAAACGACCCCTAATCCCTACCCCATTCTTTCAGAAGCGCCGCCTCTAACTCCTCTCTTCTCTCAAACGCTCTCGAGCTCTCTCGAAACCCTAATCGCTCTCTGCCACCTCCAACCCCAAATCCACCGGAATCTATGGCTGCTCTAACCATGGACGACCTATTCTCACCCCATACTGCACTCACGTGCTTGATACCTGAAGGTTCGAGGCCAGACCTCGAAGGTCCTCGCTCAGACCTTCATCGATTCGAAGTTTCCAGCCATCTCCGGCCTTGCTCCGGCGTGTCTTAGCCTCCTGAGCCTGATTCTGACCTTATCGACTCCGGATCTGATCTTTTCTCTTCCAAGCCTTTCTCGTTTCTAGGGTTCTCAGAAACCCTAGCCTATTCGAGGTTCTTTTTCGTTTATTTGTTCGGATCTGTGCTATATGTGATGTTTTAAACGTTTTCCCCGATTTTCCTTTTTAAAATCTTTTGATTTCAAACTTGGGTTTCTGAGTCTGTTTGTTAATATTTTATTCGATTCATTTGTTTATCATCTCTAAGTTTGATTAGTGTTGAAAACCTAATTTTTGGAGATTTGTTTGCGTTTCTGAGTCTATCTGTTTGATTTACTTTGTTTGCACGTGATTAGTGTCGAAAACCCTAATTTTGGGGGTTTATTCGAGCTTCTGAGACTGTTTGTTTGTTTTACTTGTTTATCGCCTCTAAAATCGATTGATTTCGAAAAACCCTAGTTTCTTCGGGGTTTACTCAAGTTGCTGAAGTTTACTTGTGCGATTCTCCTATTTGAAATTGTTCTACTTTATTTGAAGGTTTCAGCATCTCTTTGTGTGATTCTTTTGATTCTACTTTCTTACTATCTGTCAAACTCGATTATGTTTTCAGAAAGGTTTTCACCTAACTCTTTGCATGCTTCTGATCTTTTCTCTCTTACTAAGCCAACGAAATTTGACCTACATGACTATCATGCTATTACTATATGCTACCTCTCCTTGCCATAGCTTGGCCTCACATGTCTATTACTTGTGCACCTCATTTATATACTGAGTCCCTTCTGTGATTGATTTTCAAATTCGTGATTGATTTTCAAAACTTTTCCTTGTGCAGTTCTGATTTTTTACTCGCCCGTTAAGGGTTAATTGATTCTCCTTCTTTGTTTGGCCTCACCAGATCCTTTCCAAAATAAGTACACTCCTGTATTTAGACTTAATCCCCTACTATATGGTTTTACCGCTCCTTTTATGGCAACAATCATTCTGCTTACAAATTGATTTTCTTTCCTTATATTAATCCTGTTAAGTGCCCGTTGAGCAGTAATCCCTTGATTAAAGGGAAAACCTGTGTTAATTGATTTTGACTGTGATTATTTCCATGTTTGTGTTGAAACTGTATTTGTTACCTTATTTTCTACTCGTTTTCAAAACTATAAATACCTGTACTTCTTCCCTTCAAGGGAGTGGGAACATGAACAAGTCATCACTTCTTCTCTCAAAATACACTCAGATTTTCTTTAAAAAATATTCGAGTTCTCTGTACTCATAAGCTTAAGGTTCTTTTGATTGTGGCTTGGTTTGAAAGTATCCTGCTTCTCTTTGCTCGCTTCTTCTGCAACTGGTATGTTACCTTTGTTTAATTTCTGCCACTCCCCTATGTGTTTATTCTCCAGTTCATTCTTAATTGGGTTTACTGCTTCCATAATGTAAATTTTGCAAGTTGGTTTGTCTCTTTGCTATGCTCCTACATGAATCCCTATCCCCCAATCCCTTTTGTATGATGAGTTATGGTTCAGAAACATGACAACACTTGACATTGTTGTTCATGTATATGGACTGGACTCCCTGAGTCCTAAACTCTTTCAATTCCCATTCCCCTTTCCCCTTTATATGTATCTTGAGCTTAAGACCTTGGTCTGGCAGTGTCCTAATCACTGTCTAGACCATAGTCTGACCTTCAATAGGTCTGTGCTCTTATTTACTGGCTGAACAGGCTTGGTCAGGGGTGTGCCAGCCTACCTCATGGTTAGGTATGACCACCAGCCTGCCTTGGCATTCCTCTCCCCCCCTCTATAGCACTTGCACTCATTCTTAGAATTTAAGTTCTGCCCTTCTCTTGTGAGCCTTGCTTTGGGATCCCTGAGCTCCCTCTGAACTTGGACACCTGAGGGTTGGCTCTTCCACACTGCACTATAACTCATTCTGATTAATATCTTGGGTGTAAGCACTGCCTGGGGTTCCTGAAACTCCTTGGATCTCTGAAACACCCTAGATAAGAGAAGGCTTTGGAAATCTTGATCTCGGAAGTGGCTCAATCTCATATTATTAGACACTAAGTTTGAATTAGGCTGCTCGGATGTAGCTGATAGCTTCTGATGTACTTTTAATTTCAGTCTTGTTCTACTGGTCTGTAATGATTTGTATAAACTCATGGGGATTTAGTGAAAAAGGGTGGGGTTACTTTTATGTCACAAAGGGTAGAAAATATAGCGTATAGGTATTTTAGTCTACTTAATTGTTGCAACTTTCATACGTAGAAAGCATGTCTATAGGATTTAACTTCTGAATTCTGCAACTACGCATGTAGATACCATGCCTATAGGGGTTTGCATCTCTGCATATAATAGCATCATTAGGCAAACAGATAGGATTAATAATAAAATGGCATATGTAGATATCTTGGTTTACAAGGCTTCCATTAGTATTTA
This sequence comes from Nicotiana attenuata, assembly GCF_001879085.1. Lineage (NCBI taxonomy): Eukaryota > Viridiplantae > Streptophyta > Magnoliopsida > Solanales > Solanaceae > Nicotiana > Nicotiana attenuata. Next base: position 549,514 of record NW_017670425.1, read on the forward strand.
AAAAGGTATCACGTATAGAAAGTATGCCTATAGGGATTTCGAAACCAAAAATTGTCCCACTTATTCAAAATAGTGTTGATTTTACTAAAACAAACGACTTTTCTTTCTAAACCTACTCGCATGAACTCTGGTAAACATTTCCCAACCGATCTGCATTCTGAAACTCGTTTAGTTGTTAAACCACGTACCCTTTTCTGAAACTTTTTGTTACTCTAAAATTTTCTTTTAAAATCAGCTTCTGTTTTAAAATCAGTAGTTCTATCCAACACATAGACAAAAAAGGGTTAACTAATCAACTGGATCATGTCTTAAACAACTGCATTCGAGTAAGCCTAATACAGACTTCCTATCTAAAAATATGTGTTGAACCAGTCCGCTCATCGCTTTAATTTAATTTAAGACCAAACCAGTATGTGCAAGACATGCTAAACTCTATGGCTTTATCTGATTCTAGGACGTTTATTTGAGCCCTACTTGTTTATTTGCTTTTCCCTTTACTTGTATTATGTGTTTTGATTGACGCCTTAGTATTTGTCCTTTAAAAACTCTCAAAAGGCCCCAAACCCCTCTCCCTTTAGGACTAGTAGTCCAAATGCCTCCGGGACTAATAGGATTGGGACGGGTACTAGCATGCAATAAGTAACGAGACATTCCGCGCTTTAATACCTTAATGGGGTGGGAAGGGTAGATATGGAAATGATGACCACGCGATAACACCACGTGTATAAACGGTTACCGGGTATTGTGTGGGGTGATCCATATTATTTATAAACATAGGACCCCTCTCCCTTTATCTGTTTATTTTTATTTCGTAAACTACTTTCTTCTCAAATTTCAGCCTCTTTAACTTCGTTTAATTTCAAATTATTTGCAACTATTATATGAAAACCCCCTCGTATTTGTAATTCTTGCTTGTTTGCTTGTTGTTTGCACTTAAAGTCACAATTGTAACATGGCCGGAAACCACACTAGTGGATCTTGAGGGGTGCCTAACACCTTTCCCTCGAGATAATTTCTAGCCCTTACCCAAACTCTGGTTCTTCATCTCAAATTCTTTTAAAGTGTCCTAATGCACTATAATCATTAGGTGGCGACTCTTTAATTCCAAAACCCAATTCCCAAACGGGAATAGAGTTGTCTTTTCCAAAAAATATCGTAAACCCGATTTCTTGGGAAAAAGGGGGCGTTGACATCAGGTACCATCAGTCCAGGGCTCATCTATGCCTGTTCTTCTAGTGGGCATCCCGGTGCGTGGGGCTCCCTCCAGTGCCCACCGCCATTTGCCGCGAGAGGTTGCTTCGAGTGTGGAGATTTGCGTCATATCAATAGGTTTTGTCCCCGTCTTACGGGAGGATCATCCCAGCAGAGGAGTCAATCTTTAGCTTCAGCACCAGCTGCTTCTCTACCCGCTCAGTCAGCTAGGGGTGGAGGTCAGTCAGCTAGGGGTCGCCCTAGAGGGAGAGGCCGATCAGGTGGTGGTCAGGCCCGTTTCTATGCCCTTCCAGCCAGACCAGATGCTATTGTTTCAGATGTTGTGATCACAGGTATTATCTCAGTCTGCCGCAGAGATGCCTCTGTATTATTTGATCCCGGTTCTGCTTTCTCTTATGTGTCATCATATTTTTCCCATTATTTGGATACGCCCACGAGTCTCTCGTTTCTTTTGCTCGTGTCTTTACTCCGGTGGGCGATATTGTTGTGGTAGACCGTGTATACCGGTCGTGCGTTGTGAGTGGGGGTCTTGAGACCCGAGTGGATCTTCTGTTACTTTGCATGGTGGACTTCGATGTGATACTGGGCATGGATTGGTTATCTCCATGTCGGGCTATTTTGGATTGTCACGCCAAGACAATGACTTTAGCTATGCCGGGTACGGATTAAGTGGCGTGGTTTGTCTGATTATGTTCCCAGCAGGGTAATCTCATTCTTGAAGGCCCAGCGTATGGTTGGGAAAGGGTGTCTTTCATACTTAGCATTTGTGAGGGACGTCAGTGCAGAGACTCCCAGCATTGATTATGTTCCAGTTGTGAGGGATTTTCCCGATGTGTTTCCTGCAGACCTGTCGGGCATGCCACCGGACAGGGATATTGATTTGGGTATTGACCTGGTGCCGGACACTCAACCCATTTCTATTCCACCGTATCGTATGGCACCAGCGGATATAATATGCATGAAAAGGACTAAAATGCCCCCATGATACTCTTAATATAGTATGATGTTGTCCGCTTTGCGCCAAGCCCGCACGACTTTTCTCAAAAGGCCTCACATAATTAAGAAATCATTGCACCTTATATGTAGGCTCCCAATCTTTTCAGCTACCAATGTGAAACATTGTTTGCACACCTAACAAAAATTATTTAGTTGGATTGTTAGCACTATCTTGGTTAAAAGAAGAAAAAAAAAAAGAGCACCACATTTGTTAGCAGAAAATTTGTATTTACTTGTAGTTTGCATTCTATCATATATTAAGAATGCTAGATATAGTTGTAATGTGCTTATCAAAAGCTAGATAATTTATATCATAAAGTAATGTGATTTCTTTGAGCAAAAATGTTATCACTACTTTTGAATTTTATTGAGGAATTTTCACATGATTAATGTAAACACAAGCAAACTTCTAAAATATCAACTTAGCTAACATTTAAATTTAAATATGTATTAACCCTAATTTTGACAAAAATCCACAATGCCCTTACCCGTCACTCCATAAAATCATCAAAAAACAAAAGGAAAAAAAAATTAATAAAAGTTTTTAAGTTATATATATATATATATAGCAAGTAAGTCGCCTTATTTTTAAAATTATAAATTTTAGGATATGTATAACTTAAATGCGGAGAAAATGGTAAAAATGAACTATTGGGACGAAGATGTTAGGACATAATCGTAATAATATAGCAATAAGGGGGCAATTTGTGTGAAGATATTGGGAGAATTAAAAAGCTCGAAATGTTATCCGAAACCAGGGTTAACTGCAACTAACTAAGGTAGAGAGTAGAAAGTAGAAACTTATCTTTTGTCTCTTCCAACACGTAAACATAAAGGGCACTACACGTCGTACCTTCTGAATCAACGATTGTACTACTTCCTGTCTTATACAGTTAAAATCCCCATTTGCTGGCATTATCCACTATCCATTTTCCTCTCTCTCAAAAAAAAAGAAAAAAAGAAAAAAAGAAAAAAAAAAGGAACTTCTACTCCTATATGACTATACCTGACATATTATTTTCTCAACAAATTGAAAATGGAATCAGATGTTATTTTTGGAATATTTTTTAATTTTTTTCTTATGAGTTCTACAATAAACGGAAGATTGATATCTAGTTGTGTTTGTATTGAGGAGCAGTCATTGAAAGTCATCATTTAATATATAAGCTGCTTTACTTTGATTGGGAAATTGATGAGTTGTACTTTTGAAGGTTTCTAATTTTGCCTAATTCGAATTGAAGTTGAGACTTTGTTCTTTTTTGGATAATAATTTCATTGTTTAAGGATTACATGGTGTTTTACCAGTATCTCGAATTGGTAAAATCAATTAGTAATTTGGTCCTTGTTCTGTCATTGAAAGAAAAATGCTTTTAATGGAGTGTTTTAGTGCTACTACTTTTTCGTTACTCCTTTTTTTTTTTTTTTCTTTTTTTCCAATTTGCAAGTCGTTTTAGTTTTTCCATTTCCTGATTCCTTCCTTCTATCACTCAAAAATCAAACCGGAGCTTTAATGTTTTTTCTGGATATGAAGCTGTCATCATAAAATGGTTATTTTTATAGAATCTTGAGATGTGTCCTGCGGTATTCGTTGAATCAGATTAGATTTGTGAAAATGGAATATACATGCCTTCTCCCTATTAAGTGCTCGTTTGGTTTCAGTATAAGGGGTGGTAATACCCGCCGTAAATTCAGCAGAAGCAATACAATGTTTGGTTTTTTATACCTGCATAAAGTTCAGCATTATTTATGCATTGTTTTGTTGTCATTTTTGTTGCTAACAAATAATACAGGCATAAGTTATCCATGAATCTATGGTTATCAAAAAAGTTATGCTTGATTCTATGCAGACTAAAAGGTGATATAAGAATATGGGAATTAGTAATACATAAATTAAAGAAATCAAAATGACCAAAATAACCCTCATGTTTTAGACAATCCTTTTTCTGAAATTTAAAGAAAGCCAATATATTAAAATGTGCATTTAACAAGAAATAATACCCATATAATAATGATTGCATTACAATCCCTGCATTATTAATCCCTACAATACAATTTATCCTACATTACAATCCCTACATAATTAACTCCTGCATAACTTGTCTCTGAACGAAGCGACCCATACTAGTATACTATTGAAAAAATGTGTAAGAGTCCTGGCAGTAAACAAATGACAATATGATTTAAATGGCAAATGTTGAAATTAGTACTTATATAAGCCTTGCACAAATTGCTCCCGTGCTAGTGTAATTGTAGGAGGAAAGTGGGCATATGTTGTAGATTGCCTTCCCCTTGCATATTTACGAAGAGGCTATTTGCATGCTTCGCACCCACGACCTACGAGGCACTAAAGGAGCATAACTCTAACATTACATCAACATAGATTTGTATCTTCATTAAGAAAATGTAGACGTATGCCACCAATATGTTTGTGCATGCACTGCCAACATTAAGATAAAAGTAAAAGGGGAACAGGAAAGTATCTAGAGGGTGAGCAATGGAGTATTTAAAGTTATGAACCTTGGAGGGTTCGAATCATGCATGTCCATGCACGTAGATGAACCTACATTAATAGTACAACAAAGTAGTATGTCTAATAGAAGTTCAACTAGTTTCGATATAGAAGCTTCCACATAAGAATGCATGTGAATGACATTCATTAATGAGTAAAAAAAGGGAAAAAAGAAAAGTAGGATTTCTTTGATTGGAAACCTTCAACAATTATGAGGTAGACACATAAATACAAAACGACAATCATGTCAAACCAGATAGGTCTATTGGTAGCCGTTAGAAGTTTTTGTAGTTTATGTGAATCGACCAGAGAAGACTAATTTTTAGTAGTTTGTGTGCGTCGACCAGACAAACCTAATTTTTAGTAGTTTGTCTTCATCGACCGGACAAAGCTAAATATCTCATCATACTAAGGTTGAATGCTATTCATAACACGACAAAATAACATATTTAGATAGTCCAGGAAGGTAGGATATCAGGCATTTAAGTTTTTTAGCTAGTATCCAGCAGGATTTATTATACCTATTTTTGGTAATATCCAACAAAGGTTTATGCATATGATGATCACACACAGAAGAATTTTGTTTCATGAAATCAGATGCTACTTGATCTATGTTTTTTCCATTAGAGATTTTCTTTCGTTGTACTTAATGCTACAAAAGTGGAGTTGACGCACGACAACAAACGAGGTGACCAGCATGAACAGCTTGCTATTGAAACTCCCTTGCAAATTACAATACTTTCGAGCAAAATCTTTTGGGTTTTTTGCTTGGGGCACTCTAGGTGTTTGCTGCAAGCATTCTTCTCCGGAACCTACGCATAGTGCGAGCTTAGTGCACCGGGTTGCCCTTTATTCTTCACCCAACATGACCACTGCTTAGATAATGGAAGATCTCAGTGTGGGCACATTGAGAATACATGCTTTTTTTGGGTGCAGTAGGATTTATGAACATGGTTACCGTACTGGCTACTCTTCTGCTCAAGCCATGGCATATTTAATAGTGACAGTGTATATTGTAGGTTTTAAGTGTATGGCTTCTGTTGTTTAGGCTTATTAGCTAGTAGTGGCATGTTGTACTAACTGGTATTTGATTTGAAACCTAATTATATGGCCCACTTTACCGAGGCTCCTTTCCCCTACTGGAACTTTCTGTTGGGGTCACTGTGCCCCCTTAACCCAGTTTTAGCAGACCAAAAGTCTCTTTTGAGCCTACCTTTGCTAAGAGAATAAAGAGAAATGAAAGTTAGACTTGGACACCATCTCCATGCAGAATCACTGCTTACCTGTCTCATGTCCGATAGGTACTGGTTGTTTTATTGTTATTGAGATATAAATGGTTGTAAAACTTTCAACTGTTTCTACTAACTTGAATAACCGCTGCATCAAGTTTGGCACTAGAGATGACAAGGTTCGATTTAGTAAGAGAACAAAACCATCTTAGGATGATACATTCTGCTACTGTCAAGTCATCGTTGACTAGCTTGTGAGACTCAATGGACCGCTTTGAAGATAAGTTTAGATGAAATTTCATATTGTTATTTGCTCCGCTTCCCGTACGGGTTAATGTGCTAATTAGACAACACCCTGAGAACACTTTGAAAATCATCAGTCGTTTATTATCATTCCATTCGAAATGAAATCTTTGTGGTTTAACCATATAGCTACTATCGGATCCAAAGTAGGGGTTTATGCTAATTGGGGAGTTTGTACATAATCATCAGCTGACTATTATTAATTTGAATGTCTTTTGCGAAATGAGATCTTCGTGGTTTGACCGACTATGTTGTATGGGGCAGAGTGTTGGTCAGTCAAGATTCTCATGTCTGAAGATGAAAGTAGCTGAAATGAGGATGTTGAGAGAATTTGCTGCATACTAGGTTAGATAAGATTAGGAATGAAGTTATTCCACAAAAGGTGGTAGCGGTCTTGTGGAGGACAAGATGTAGGAGGCGAGGCTTAGATGGTTGGGGCATGTGAAGAGGAGAAGCACAGATGCCCCGGTTAGGAGGTGGGAGAGGTTGACCTTGGTGGGTATGCGGAGAGGTAGAGGTAGGCCAAATAAGTATTAGGGAGAGGTGACTAGGCAGGAGATGGTGCAACTTCAGCTTACCAAGGGCATGACCCTTGATAGAAGGGTGTGGAGGTTGAGTATTAGGGCAGAAGGTTAGTAGGTAGTCGAACGTTTTTCTTCTTTTTCCCCAATACCAGTAGTATTAGTACTAGTATGATATCTTTCTTATTCTTAGGTTGCTTTTAGTGCCTGCTGTTTGATTGCTATCTTCGCTTCGATTTTCTTAATATCTTGTTGTTTTATTGCTTGTTGGCGAATTTTATGCTATTTGCTGAAATCCCAAGTATAAGTAGAGAGCTGGGAGAGTAAAAGTTTGTCGATAATCATTAGTGGTGTAATACTAAACCGGTATTCTTTTTTGGAATGAAATCTTTGTGGTTTGACCATAAAGCTATCTATTTGATTCGAACAGTTTCAATAGTCATTGATATTTTCAGATAGATATTGGAATAGGAAGGTCCATTACGTTATAACAATTAGTATTAGGCCATCTTTTATGGTTTATCACCTCTTTGAAATCTTTCTCTTGCATATTCTTCATCAACCAAATTTAGAAGATCTATTTGGGATATTGGAAGTGAGTTCTCTAGTTTGTTAGCACCTCGACTTATCCACCGTATGCTTGCTCTCTCGCACCAATACAAGTATCAGGTAACTTTGTCCATCAAAGCTTAGGCACATGAAAATAATTCACCTAGTGTATGTTGCCTCTACTGGATTTTGAACTCTGGCCTCTATGGCTTTCATTTAACTTCACTGAGTGCTAGGTCACCTCTTGGGTTTAAGTTTAGGTCAATATTGCTAATTATATATTGAGGGGGAAGAAGAAAGGTTATCATTTTTGTTTTGAAGCAGCTTTTGAATGTTTAATCACTTCCTTTAATCTGAAAGTTGAAGGCAATGAATAATCCACCTGAACTCACCTGTAAGCTGGCTGTCGAGAGACTTGCTTACTGAATATCATTCCCAGGCCCCTTTGAAACCTGAACCATTGTATCTGACACAGGAAATAATAGGTTTGAACTGAATCGTCATTTTAGAACGGTAACTCTTCGCGTATGGTTTATTCACAGGCCTCATATAAGAATTAAGTTGGCTTTCAGCTCAAGAACCACCATTATTGCTACAAGATGGCCAAGGTTTGTTAAAACACCACGTGCCTGTTATAATGCTAAGACCATACCCCCGATGCATTCACATCCCAATGTGTTTGTTGTTCTGGTATACCCATTCTTAACCCTCCACTCCAACCCGTTAAGAATGGATCGATATTTCTTCCTTCTGTATGTCGTACTTGTCTACATGGAACCTTTAATATAAAGACATTATTGCTCTTGAGTTCTGTAGGATTACATTTGATTTCATCTTGATTGTCTAATTGATGAACCCTTGAAGAGGGTCCTGTTACAATGTTTTCACAACCATATAAAAACTTACTTGAGATTATTTCTTACTCAACAGTTCTGTTTCCTTTTTCGTCTTTAATATGGGTGACATTGTTCTCTGGAATTGTGTGAAGTCCTATGATGCACATGTGAGAAAAATCGTGATTGATATTTTCCCTTCTGTTTCGGTGTTGTAGACTGCAGGAAAACATTAATTCTGCAATTGCTGGGGGTACACTTTTCTTAGGTTCACAGATTTCAGCAAAGTATTTATGACAACGTAAGCTAAATTCTACTTCAGAGTCATGGCATCAAGATCTAGTGCAAACTTTTTTGACTTGGCATCTGTGGAGATACTGGATATACCTCAGACTCCTAGAGCTCTTCCCCGTGTGATGACTGTTCCTGGAATCATCTCTGGTGGTTATGGAAGCAATGATGGGGATTCAGATAGTGTGTCATCTGCTTGTCATGAGCGAAAAATTATTGTTGCTAACATGCTGCCTTTGCATGCTCAAAGGGATACAGCAGCTGAAAAGTGGTGCTTTAGCTTGGATGAGGATTCTCTTTTACTGCAACTAAAGGATGGGTTTTCACCTGAAACTGAGGTTATCTATGTGGGTTCTCTCAAGGTTGAAGTTGAACCGAGCGAACAGGAGGAAGTTACACAGAGACTACTTGAGGACTTCAAGTGTGTGCCTACCTTTGTACCTCGTGACATCCAGGAAATTTTTTATCATGGCTTCTGTAAGCAACAACTATGGCCTCTTTTTCACTACATGCTTCCAATGTGCTCAGATCATGGAGATCGTTTTGATCGTCAGCTCTGGCAAGCTTATGTCTCAGCAAATAAGCTATTTGCTGATAAGGTTATGGAAGTGGTTAATCCCGAGGATGATTACATCTGGGTTCAAGATTACCACCTCATGGTTCTTCCAACATTTTTAAGAAAGCGATACCATCGAGTGAAGCTTGGGTTTTTTCTTCATAGCCCATTTCCATCATCAGAAATTTACCGAACTCTCCCAGTTAGGGATGAAATTCTAAAAGGATTGTTGAACTGCGACCTGATTGGCTTTCATACATTTGATTATGCGCGTCACTTTCTGTCATGCTGCAGTAGAATGCTAGGTCTAGATTATGAATCTAAACGAGGACACATTGGACTTGATTACTTTGGTCGTACAGTTTACATAAAGATTCTGCCAGTAGGAATACATATGGGTCGACTGGAGTCGGTGTTAAATCTTTCCTCTACGTTTGCTAAAGCTAAAGAAGTTCAAGAACAGTTCAAGGGAATGAAAGTCATTCTTGGTGTGGATGATATGGACATCTTTAAAGGTATTAGTTTGAAATTACTAGCTTTTGAACACCTACTACAGCAGCATGAGGATTTGCAGGGTAAACTTGTCCTTGTCCAAATAGTAAATCCTGCTCGTAGCTCTGGGAAAGATGTTCAGGAAGCTAAGAGGGAGACATATTTGACTGTTGACAGGATCAACCAAATTTATGGAAGATCTAATTATGAGCCTGTAATTTTGATTGATCGTCCAGTTGCTCGCTATGAGAAGACTGCGTATTATGCTGTTGCTGATTGTTGCATAGTCAATGCCGTGAGGGATGGGATGAATTTAGTGCCTTACAAGTATATTGTCTGTAGGCAGGGTTCTCTTGGTTTGGATGAGGCTATGGGTATCAAAGCTGATTCCCCTAGAACTAGCATGCTTGTTGTGTCTGAATTTATTGGTTGTTCACCATCATTGAGTGGAGCAAATAGGGTAAATCCATGGGATATTGAGGCTGTCGCTGAGGCTTTAAATTTGGCCATCACAATTGCGGATTCTGAGAAAGTGCTTCGTCACGAGAAGCATTACCGCTATGTTAGCTCTCACGATGTAGCTTATTGGGCCCGTAGCTTCATGCAGGATTTGGAGAGAGCATGCAAAGATCATTACAGTAAGCGATGTTGGGGAATTGGTCTTGGCCTAGGTTTCAGAGTTATCGCGCTTTCGCCAAGTTTTAGAAAGTTGTCCATAGATCACATTGTTTCCTCGTACAGGAGGACACAGAGAAGGGCGATATTTTTGGACTATGACGGTACTGTCGTACCTCAGTCATCTATGGTTAAAGCTCCGAGTGCTGAAGTTATTACATTGTTGAACACTCTAAGCAATGACCCTAAAAACATTGTGTATATTGTTAGCGGCAGAGGAAGGACCTCATTAAGCGAATGGCTTGCACCATGTGAAAGTCTTGGAATAGCTGCTGAACATGGATACTTCATAAGGTACAGAGCTAACCATCTTTTATTTGTAGGGTTGCTTTCATGCTAATTGTCATAGTCTCCTTGATTTGCTGTCTGTTGTTTTTCATCTGGAATTTGTGTTCAAGTTTTCTTTGTACATGTTCATGTATAACAAGGTCTCTATTGCTTTCTCTTGTTGCAGGGAGAGTAAAACCTCTGGTTGGGAATCTTTGGCGTCTGATCTTGAATGGAACGAAATTGTGGAACCTGTGATGAAACTTTACACGGAAGCAACTGATGGATCATATATAGAAACTAAAGAGAGTGCATTAGTGTGGCACCATCATGATGCAGACCCTGACTTTGGCTCCTGCCAGGCAAAGGAATTGTTGGCTCATTTGGAAAGCGTACTTGCAAATGAACCTGCAGTTGTTAAGAGGGGCCAACATATTGTTGAAGTCAAGCCACAAGTAAGCCTTCTCCTTTTTTTCGTGCGTGTGTGTTCCTTTAATGATACACCACAAGCATGTTGCACAATGCTATTCAAAAGTCTTGATGTATCTGTGTGCCTTGCAGGGTGTGACCAAAGGGTTAGTTGCAGAGAAGGTTCTCTCGATGATGGTTGATAGTGGGAAACCGCCCGATTTTGTTATGTGCATTGGAGATGATAGGTCAGACGAAGACATGTTTGAGAGCATATTAAGCACCGTATCCAGTCCGTCGGTCACTGCTGCCCCTGATATCTTTGCCTGCACTGTCGGGCAAAAGCCAAGCAAAGCCAAGTATTATCTCGATGATACTGCCGATATTCTTAGACTGCTTGGAGGCCTTGCTAATGCTTCTTGTCCAAAGCCAAGACATACTGCTCAATTCCAGCTCGCATTTGGCTCTGTTATTTGAGCGGGCAAAGAAGTTGCAGTTCATGTACATAGTTCTGCTTTTGGGAATTTTTCTTTTACAGACGAGGAATGAGTTCCATCTTCAATCCTAACTTAATGTGATGAACGACTGGATACAGGCTTGGGCATTTCCAAGTTATGCTGGATTCAGGGCTTGAGGTTTGCAGGCTACTTAGTGTAGAAAGAGTATCATCAGGGCTAGAGTTCCTTTTTCAAAGTACAGTTTTGCAGCAGTCCTGGTGCTTGCCCTGAATGATTTAACAGGCACCGTTACTTTGTACAGATACACGAATCTTTAATATGAATGACATTTTGGTTTATCTCACTTGAGTTATCTTAATGGATGAAATATATCGTTTGAATTCTTCATAGTAACTTGTCACCGAGGCATGTTTGTGCTTGCGATCAATGACTCTGCTAGTGAGGTTCTAACTAAGGCAAGTCTATTGCTGGTTGAAAACTATTTCCAAACCTCCTCTTTGGCCTGGGTTCGCCCCTGGCAGATGAGAATTTTCGGAATGGCTCCCTTCGGAGTTAAGCCCCCAAAATAAAAGACAACTTTCTGAAATGTCATTGAGAAATGACCGATCGACTCATTTCTGCCTTCAAGTAGCAGCAATAGGTGCAAACAAAGATGACTCAGAGACAAGATTATGCATCCTGTGAACTTTAGGTCATACAGAAAGAAAAAATATTTAAAAAGCAGTACCTTTTAGAGCAGGAGTTATTCATAAGCAAAGTTTTTCGAAAAATCTAACAAGAAAAGTCTAGGACAGTAACTTGCCCATGTGAGTAAAGAAGATGAAATCCAAAATATTTCTAGCTTTGGGCCCTGCTTTTGTTATACGGAAGAAATGTTCCTGACATTTTTAGAAGCAATTTCTGCGCATCTCTGGAATGGGAGTTTTGGCGTAACTGGTAAAGTTGTTGTCATGTGATCAGGAGGTCACGGGTTCGAGCCGTGGAAACAACCTTTTGCAGAAATGCAGGGTAAGGCTGCGTACAATAGATCATTGTGGTCCGGCCCTTCCCCGGACCATGCGCATAGCGGGAGCTTAGTGCACGAGGTTGCTTCAAAAATTTCTCCGCGTCTCTTCAAATAGAAATCGGTAACATACAATTCACCCTATATTTTTACTCACAATATTTGTAAAGTTTGTGTACAGGTAAATTCAGGGTTGAGGTTTCCCCGATTCCCCGATATGGAAACAGGGGGAAACATGGCTCGACGTAATTATAATCGAGGCCCAAGAACACCTCGTATCAAAACCCGGAGGAATGAACAATGTATCTGAGATCAGGCACGGTGAAATAACGGACCCAGACCAAGTATAACTTTTGGACATCGAGAAACGCAGAGAACGGTTACTCATGACGAGTAGGGGCCGCAATATTCGCCCTCAACCGGATATTACGGTGCGAACCCCGTTCAGTACAACTGTAGATTGACATTACCGAAAAAGAAGATTTTTGCCTTATTTAGACTTGTACTAGGACTGAAATTCTCCTACTATATAAAGGGGGAAGGTTTTCTTTATTCTTACACATTGTGACACGCAAATCAAAGCAAAAAATTTTTACTTTTGTCTTCTAGTTATTGTTCAAAGCATTATTCATTTGTTCTTTTCTTTACTCGCGACCGAGCTTGTACCAAAGGTCCAATCGAGGACGAATTCCACTATTCAATCTAAGATCAGGCTTGGTCACCATATTACGGTAGGTTTGATCATTTATTTGTCTTTAACTCATTTACCTGTTGTTCTTAATCATTCGTATTGAATTAAATCGCATATCCTTTAAACCGCGTACAAACTCAATTGTTACTCATTTTTGGAGTAAAGAATTTGGTGCCCACCGTGGGGCTAAGGATAATAGCGGTGATTTGATACGAATCTCCATAACACCCTATTTTACGCTTGTTCTTTGAAATTTCAATTCGGGTTAGTCTAAGGATGTCAAACTTTCAGTCTGCTCACTTGAACGTTGACGCTGAGTCAGGCCATTACGGCGAGAACAATAACGTGCTGCCTAATAATGATGTGCCTCATGTTGAACCCAATGGTGTGCCAGTCGCCAACCCGGTCGATGCTAACTCGCAGGTGGCCATCAACATCAATTTACAAATTAATCCCGAAAATAGTGTTCATGGGGGACCCCAGCCAGCGGCTCGAGAAGTGATAAGTGAGGATTTTGACTACTTATTAGCGCCTTTTTACTTTCGCTTTTGGTCTAAAAGTGTTTGATTGTATTCCCGGAAACTGATGAAATATGCTTCATTGCAGGATTATTGGAAAATGATCCACAAAGATGAAATCCAACTCAAAAAGGAGTAATCTGAATTAAAGGACAAAAATCAGGCATAAAAGGCCAAAGTGCGGATCACAAAATTCCATTTGCGGTCGCACAATGTGAAGGAAGTCTATCAGAGCCCAAGTGCAATGTGCGGCCGTAGAAGCTACCCAAGATCAAAAGTTCAAAGAGTGTGCAATTGAAGTTCAAAGGAAGTGTGAACCGCACAATTATTGTGCAGCCGCAGAAGTCAGCCACGCGGCCGAACTCAGAATTGTGCGGTCCGCAGAAGGGCCCTACGCGGCTGCATTAAGATTTGTGCGGACCGCAGAACATTCAAGATGCAGCCGCATTCTAGAATTGTGCGTCCACAGATCCAGCTCTTGTCAAGATTGAAGAAAAGTGCGGATCGCACATGGAATTGTGCGGCAGCAGAACCTCCAAAAGGGAATTTTTGTCCGAACCAGCTTTGTATAAATAGGCTAGTTTCACGAAATTAGGTCAAGTTTTGAATATTAGAACTCCTGTAGCCGTTTTTCCTTACTGCTTTAAGCAACTTTAGCTTACTTTAGTGATTCAACATTGGATTTTTATCTTTTAATCTTTGAATATGAGTTTTATCATCTTTTCTATCTTGTTTTCTTCATACCCATTATGAGTAGCTAGATTTTTAACTAGGGTGTGACCCAACCCTAGTGTGTAAACCTAATGGGTGTTTGATTTATGGCTTGTTTATGGTTGGGTATTTATTATTTAGCCATGTTCTTACTTTTATTGTAGAATTAACGGTTGCAAACATTAGTTCATGCCTATTTGACTTGGTCTCTACTTGAAAAAGAGAGACTTAGTCTAGGAAAACTTGGCTAACAAGAATTGGGATGAAATCAAGAGATTGATAGTCCCAATTAAAGGGTTGAACCTAGAGATAGTAAAACCCAACTTGAGCATTTTATCAACTGTTTTGTTCAATACCCATTTGGACTTAAGAAAGCCAAATTGGACAAAATCACTCTATTACCGAGAGGTATTGAGTGTGTAATTGAGTGTTGATAGCTATAATACACCCCGACCAACAAAATAAGCTTTAAAGTTTACAACCGGTTAGGCAAACATCTAGGTGAAGGTCATAGTCCTAGGCCTTTTACAATATTTGAAAAACAACCAAAAATAATATTTCCTAGTTTCATATTTTTAGAATTGCAATCTTTAGCATAATTTTAGAAGTAAGAACAAACCATATTTGTGGAAGTGCAATCTAGATACTTCACGTGCTTAATCCAAAAATATACCACTTTATCCCATTCATATATCTCTCCGTGAAATTCGACCCCGACTCTGTTGGGTATTACTATTGCATCGGCCGTTTCATAACCTCGAATAGAGGTGCGACTTGGACGAGATCAATTTTTGGTGCCGTTACCGGGGAGCTAAAAATGGATTTAGATATATATTTGGTTTTTGTGTGTGAATTGTCTTCTTTTCCTTCTGTGTTACTAATCTTTTTGGCGAAACAATTGTAGGTGAAACAATGGCTCTCAACGATCCTCTTGGAAACATGCCTATGGGGGATCTGGACGTGGAAGATGATCAAGTTGAAGAGGTTCCTCTTGAACCTCAAGCAATAGACGAGGCCGCCTTAAGATAATGTTCCCGTTCCAACCCCACTTCCACAAAGAGCGGCTCCACACCGGGTGTTGCCAAATGAAGGGTATGCGAGTGCCATAGTCCCGCCCCCGCATTAGGGCCGGCAACTTTCAAATCAAATGTGTTATGCTTACATTGTTAGAGCAACAGGGATTCTTCATCGGAGCTCCTAATCAAAATGCGTACTAACACTTGAAGGGTTTTGTGGACACTTGTTGGAGGAGTAAACAGACAAACGTCTCCGGGGATGCTTTACAGTTGAGGCTATTTCCTTTCTCTCTATGGGGGAAGGCCTTGGATTGGTTAGACAGGTTGCCAAATCATTCTATCCATACATAAGATGAATTGGCAGAGAAATTTATTTCCAAGTTCTTTTCTCCCGATCATATGGCTACTCTTAGAGATGAGATTCTAGCATTCAAACAAGAACCCAATGAGCCTTTCCATGAGATATGTGAGAGGTACCAAACTATGGTGAAAGAGTGCCCAAACAATGACATGACGGAGGCTATGATTCAACAAACTTTCTGTAGGGGGATCAATACTACCAATCAATGCGTGGTCAACCAACTTGCCGGTGGAAATTTCATGACAACACCGTATGCGGAAGCTTGTGAGATTCTAGATGAAATGGCGGATACTTCATCGGCATGGAAAAGTAGAGCAAATGTTCCTCAAGGTGATCCAAATGTGATTCACTTGCATAAAGAATTACATGATCATGGGCAAGCAATTGACCACCACAATGAATCAACTAGCCAAGGCTCAACTTCAACAAGTGGAAGGTCCTAAGCAAGTCAATGCAATGGAGGGAGTTAGTATAATGGTAAACAAGAGAAGGCAAAAGGGTCCTCAAGTGCAAAACCGTATGGAAAATTTTGTACAAGATGATAGTGGGTTTGATCAAGATGAATCTTACAATGAGCAAGAGGAGGAAGTACAATATGTGAACAACTTCCAAGAGCAAAGAAACAACTCTCAAGGCCCGAATCAACAACAATGGCGACCTCAAGGAAATCAAGGGAATTGGAATTCTAGAAATCAAGGTAATTGGAATGGTGGTAATAACCAAGGGAATTGGAACAATCAAAACAACCAAGGAAATGGAATGGTCAAAATAACCAAGGCAATTTGAGTGGCAATAATCAAAGATATTGGGGAGGCAACAACCAAGAAGGGTGGAACAATAACCAAGGGAATCAGGTTCGGGTTTCAAAGGCCCCCGATGTATCAACAACCGAGCAACCCGCCTTCTTATCCTTCCCATGGTCCGAGCTCTTCCAACAATGAGATGGGACGAATTGAGAACTTGTTCAAACAAATGATTGAGAAAAATGCCTTCTCCGATGCTCAACTAGCCTTTCACAACACTTCAATTCGCAATTTGAAAGTTCAGTTGGGGCAAATCTCGCAAGCTTTAAACACTCGTCCTAAAGGGGCACTACCAAGTGACACGGTGGTGAACCCAAAGGGTGGGAACAACACGGGACATGCCATGGCCATTACTACAAGGAGTGGAAAAGGTGGGGATGCAACCACCTCAAGTCAAAGGAAAATTGTGGATGATGAGCAAGTGGTACAAGAAGATGAGATGCCGACCAATGAAGCACAAAAAAATGATGAAGTGAGGATTGACATTGATGACAATGTGGAGGAGACTTATAAGGAAGTGAAACCATCTAGGGAGCACATTGTTGACGTACCGAAACTGGTAGTGCCAAAGTCTAAGGCACCCATGCCTAGGCCTCCTCCTCCATACCCTCAACGGCTTGCCAAGAAAAATGGGGAGAACCAATTCAAATAGTTCATTGACATGATGAAGAGTCTATCATCAATGTTCCATTGGTTGAGGCTTTGGAGAAAATGCCCTGTTATGCAAAGTTCATGAAGGACTTGGTGACAAAGAAGAGGTCGATGAATTGTGAAACTATAAAGATGACTCATCAAGTGAGTGAAATTGTGCACTCAATGGCTCCTAAATTGGAAGATCCCGGCGCTTTCACTAACCCTTGTACCATAGGAAGTGCCGACTTTGCTAAAGCTCTTTGTGATCTTGGGGCAAGTATCAACTTGATGCCCAATTCGGTTTTCAAAACTTTGGGGATTGGGCAACCAAGACCCACATCTATGAGATTACAAATGGCGGATCATACCATGAAGAGACCGTTAGGTATCATTGATGATGTGTTGGTTCGTGTTGAGAAATTCATTCTCCCGGCGGATTTTGTTATTCTTGATTGTGAGGTTGACTATGAGGTGTTGATTATTCTTGGGAGACCTTTCCTTGCTACAGGGAAGTCTCTAGTTGATGTTGAAGCCGGAGAACTTACTTTCCGGGTTGGTGATGAGAAAGTGGTTTTTCATGTGTGTAAGTCTATGAGGCAACCCAATAGCAATGAGGTGTGCTCTTTCGTAGACTTGGTGACCGATGTGATTATTGATGAAACAAGTGTCGTGATGAATGTTGATGAAACTTTAGAGGCCATCTTGCTCAATTGTGATGATGAATAAATGGAGGGGTATGTGGAGTGTGTGAACGCTTTGCAAGGAATGGGGTCATATACTTATGAGTCCCGCAAATTGTCCTAGGATAATAGAACACTCCTCCAACAAAGCCTTCAATTGAGGAGCCTCCCATCTTGGAGTTGAAGCCATTGCCTCCACATCTTTAGTATGAATTTCTTGACCCTTCTTCTACTTTACCGGTTATTCTTTCCTCTTGTTTGACTAACGTGCAGGTAGATTCCACTTTGGCGGTGCTACAAAAGAGGAAGAAGGCTATTGGATGGACTTTGGCGGATATTCAGTGATAACCCCGCATTTTGCATTCAGAAGATCAACTTGGAGGAAGGTGCAAACCATCTATTGAACACCAAAGGAGACTCAATGAATCCATGCAAGAGGTTGTCAAAAAGGAGGTCATCAAGTGGTTGGATGCTGGGGTTGTGTACCCCATTTCCGATAGTTCGTGGACTTCTCCGGTTCAATGTGTCCCAAAGAAAGAGGCATGACGGTGGTCACCAGTGACAAGAATGAATTGATTCCTACAAGAATGGTGACCGGGTGGAGAGTGTGTATGGACTATCACAAGCTCAACAAAGTCGCAAGGACGGATCATTTCCTAATTCCCTTCCTAGATCAAATTTGATAGACTGGCCGGCCGTGCTTTCTATTGTTTCTTTGATGGGTATTTCGGCTACAATCAAATTCTTATTGCCCCGGAGAATCAAGAGAAGACTACTTTCACATGTCCTTATGGTACTTTCGCATTCTCGCAGATGCCATTTGGGTTATGCAATGCACCGACGACTTTTCAAAGGTGTATGATGGCTATCTTCACGGACATGGTGGAGGACTTTCTTGAAGTCTTCATGGATGAATTTTTGGTGGTCGGGGATTCTTTTGATGGTTGTCTAGAAAACTTGGACAAAGTGTTGGCAAGATGTGAAGAAACAAACTTGGTGCTCAATTGGGAGAAGTGTCATTTCATGGTTGAGGAAGGCATTGTCCTTGGCCATAAGATCTCAAAGAATGGTGTTGAAGTCAACAAGGCAAAAATTGAGGTGATTTCAAAACTTCCACCTCCAACTTCAGTCAAAGGCGTGCGGAGTTTCTTAGGCCACGCAGGATTTTACCGGCGGTTCATCAAGGACTTCTCTAAAGTGGTAAACCCGATGTGCAAGCTTTTGGAGAAAGATGCCAAGTTCCATGTCAATGATGATTGCATGAGAGCCCTTGAGTTGCTAAAGCTCAAGTTGACTACTACTCCCATCATTACCGCTCCAAATTGGAGTGTTCCTTTTTAGCTTATGTGTGATGCAAGTGATGTAGCGGTAGGGAATGTTTTGGGGCAACGTATCAGCAAGATCTTTCATCATGCAAGCAAGAACATGAATAGTGTCCAAGTCAACTACACCGATACGAAGAAAGAGCTTCTTGCCATTGTGTTTGCTATTGAAAAGTTTTGCCCGTACTTGATGGGTGCAAAGGTGATTGTTCATACGGATCATGCGGAACTTCGTTATCTCATGAGCATGAAAGATTCTAAAGCTCGTTTGATGAGATGGGTACTTTTGTTGTAAGAATTTGATATTGATATCCAAGATAGGAAAGGGAGTGAAAACCAAGTGGTGGACCACTTGTCTCGTTTGGAGGAGGAGGGGAGACCGCATGATGGTGAAATCAATGACTCCTTCCCCAATGAGCAACTCTTGGCTATTTCTATAAAGGAGGTGCCTTGGTTCGCAAATTTGGCAAATTATCTTGTGAGTGGTATCATTCCGGTTGAGTTCTCTTCAAACCAAAGGAAGAAGCTCAAACGGAATTGTCAAGACTACTATTGGGATGAACCGTACCTCTTCCGGATTTGTATGGATGGAGCGATTAAGAGATGTGTACCAGAGGAGAACAAGTGGAAATTCTTGGGTCTTTTCATTCTTCGCCTTATGGTGGTCACCATGGTCGAGCAAGAACGACGGCCAAAGTGTTAAGTTGCGGTTTTTATTAGCCCATTCTCTACAAGGATGCTACTGATCTTGTCAAGCGTTGTGATAAATGTCAAAGGGCTAGTGGAATCTCAAAGAAAAATGAAATGCAGCTCACCACCATACTGGAGATTGATATTTTTGATGTGTGGGGTATTGACTTCATGGTTCCGTTTGTGAGTTCTTATGGAAACACCTACGTCTTGGTCGCAGTTGATTATGTGTCCAAATGGGTTGAGGCAGTTGCTTTTCCCAACAATGAAGCAAGAAGTGTGGTGTCGTTTTTGAAGAAGAACATCTTTACAAGATTTGGTACTCCAAGGGCTATCATAAGTGATAGGGGATCACATTTTTGCAACAAATCTTTCAATACCTTACTCTCCAAACATGGTGTCATTCACAAAGTCACGACCCCCTATCATCCTCAAGCAAGTGGTCAAGTGGAAGTCTCTAACCAGGAGATAAAGAGTATTTTTCCAAAAACAGTGAATGCCAACCAGACCGATTGGTCAAAGAAACTTGATGATGCTTTATGGGCTTATAGGACGGCTTATAAAACACCGATTGGAATGTCTCCATACCGGTTGGTGTTTGGGAAAGCCTGTCATCTTCCGGTGGAACTTGAGCATAAAGCCATGTGGGCTTTGAAGAAGTTGAACCTCGAGCGGGATGTCGCCGCCAACTTAAGGGTGGCATAATTGAATGAGTTGGATGAGTTCCGGTACCATGCATATACAAGTTCATCCTTATACAAGGAGAAGATGAAGTACCTCCATGACAAGTACATTCGGAACAAGGAGTTCAAAGAAGGTGATCTTGTGTTATTGTTCTCGGTTACAGATGTTTTCGGGAAAGTTGAAGTCTAAATGGAGTGGCCCATTTGAGGTTGTTAGTGTGACACCCTTTGGTGCATTGGACTTGAAAAATAAAAATGATGAGGTGTTTAGAGTCAATGGTCACCGGGTGAAGCATTATTTGGGAAAAGTTGATGATGGCCACGTCGTGGCAGTTCTTCATTTCAAGTGATGATGGTAATCTGCATCGTGCCGTGATGTTAAATCAGGCGCTTCTTGGGAGGCAACCCATGTGTCTTTTTCTTTTTCTTTAGATAGGTCTTATTTTGTGCTAACTGGTTTTGAAGTGTGTTGCCGAAATGAGTGTGTTTTGCAGGGACTGTGCCCAAAAAAATTTGCTAAATATGGAAAAAATGTGGACTGCACACTTATTGTGCGAACCGCACAATTTTGAATGCTACAGTAGAAGAGGATCTGCGGCCGCCCAATTTTTATGCGGGCCGCACAACTGGAAAGCCAAAAGTGCACACTCTTTGATGTTGCCTGTCAGAGAATTGGTCGAAGTGCGGACGCACAAGGAGATGTGCGGTCCGCATCAAAATCGGCGGCCGCAGTCAAAAATATGCAGACCGCAGATTCATCAAAGGGTAAAAACTATAACAGGTAAGGGAGTGAGGCCGCACATGAAATTGTGCGGACCGCACTCAAACTCTTAAACCCTTGCCTAACCGGTCAAGTATAAATAGTAGCATCATTTCATTGCTGGTATGTTCAATTCATCTTAAAAGTTTTTCAATATTCTTAATTTTGTTCTTAATTAGTTAGTTACTTTTAGACCGAATGTAAAATTCATCATCACGTAAGCTTAATTCTGTGTGGGTAACTTCCTACTTGCCATATGGGGGATGGGTAAACGGTTTATCATGTGTACTTGATATTACCATGTCCAATTTTTGCTAAAGTTAGGAACCCTACGTTTACTGCCGATTTGCTTTGAATTGTGCGGCCGCACAAGAATTTGTGCGGTCCGCAGATTGTTAGTCTAGGGCAAATGTTGTGAGATGATTGTGCAGGCCGTACTCAAAATTGTGCGGTCCGCAGAAATTAAACTGCGGCTGCAGAAAAGTGTGTGCGGCCGCAGATCGACCAATTCTCTATTATCAGAGAGTTGCATTTTTGAAGCTGAAATTGTGCGGACCGTACTTCAATTATGCAATCGCACTTGAAATTGTGCTGACCGCAGATTCATGACTGCGGTCGCACTTCCAAATTATGCGGTCTGCACATTCCCATATGCGGTCGCACTCAAAAACGTGCGGACCGCACTTCTGTACCTGTATTTGGTTTTTTCTGCAACTGTCTGATTCCGTGAGTATGAACTATAACTGATCCCTGTCGCTATGTATTGCAGATAATGGTTAGATCATGAGGACGAGGCGATACATCTAAAGGGAGGGGTGAATCCTCACGAGGCCGAGGCAAGAGTACCATATCACTCTTCGTACAAAAAGTAATAAGCAAAAAGCCGACAGCCGGGAGAGCTCCAGCACCTGCGGAGCCAATTCATATGTCCCATCTAGGGAAGAATCAGAGGGCAATTCAGTGTAAGAGCAGCCCGATGCACAGTCTCAACCAAGGCAGTTTCCGGGTAGTTCCATCTCAGAGATGAGCCTTCCACCTCACCTAGCTCTTCTAAGGGTTCGGAAGATGACATCCAGGGTTTAGAGCCCTCTTCCTCACATGCCCCTACCGCACCAGTTACAATTGATGATGATGATGTTCTGGATGACGGTCAAGGGGGCGATACCCGAGTTGCCAGCCTTGAGAGGTGGAAGAAAAAGAAGTCTGGGAAGATAGATTTGTGAGCCTGACAGCTTTCAACAGGTTCCGAGAGTGGTGGCCTCAGAAATCGCTCACACTTGAGCGTCAATTTGTTTTGAAGTACTTGGATAGATACAACCCCAATGTGGCAAAATAGTTTCAAGAGAGAAAAGGGTGGACATGGTTCACCCAAAGCGGATGCCAAGGAGCACTTAGTCCGAGAATTATACGCCAATGTGGCGCATATCAAGAAAGGGACTAAGGTGACTAAAGCGAGGAACCTAAAAGTCAGATTTGATCAAATCTCGTTGAACACTTATTTGGGGTTCGAGGATGTGGAGCCGGTACAGTACTTGGAGAAGTTTGCATTCGGTGATGCAACTCGCCCATGGCTAACGGTGATATTGAATCTTCACGACCACCACCACCATGGATCATAGCAGGGGTTCCCATTCAGCGGAACACTCTCAAATTTGAAGCTAAGGGTTGGCAACATTTGTGTGTAGCCGAATAGATCCAAGCCGGAATGAGAACAATCTCCTAGTCCCTCGGGCAGTCCTAGTTGCCTCCATCATGGCCGGGTAACCAATCAATGTGGGTGCCATCATGTCGGCCAATATGTCTCTAGTCAGTAGGCAGGGTGAGAGCTCCTACTCGTATCCAAACACTATCACGGAGTATCTTACGGATGCGAGAGTGGAGTCAAAGGGCTTTGATACAAAGGTTCGGGCGAACCAGCCTTCACATGGTACTAACCCAAAGAACAAGGGTCAGCCAACTACTACCATGGGCCAGTCTGATGAGCCATCGGTGGTAGTAGCAGATTTAGCAGCCATGCCTTCCACAACAGCCGGGCCTTCTAGCAGTACATCTGCCATACCCCCACGTCCATCTTCCAAGCCATCAGCATGAGTGCCTTCATCTTCTACTTATCCACTTACAGCGCTGCGAGTCTCCCAGACATAGGCGAGTCTCAACAACTGGATGCAGACAGCTACTACAAAGATGTCTGACCTATCCAGTGATGTTGCAGCCCAGACATCTACCCCAGCTCCCCAGATTCCTCCGATAGTGGAGCAGACTTTGAAGAAGATTTTGGAAAACCAGAAGACCATCATGGATACCTTGGTGGCAAATGGAAAAACAATTGAGGAGCTTGGGAAGCAGGTGAAGAAGATAAGGAAATCCCAGGTTTTGAAGAAGTCATTTGACAGGTAAAGACGGAAGGTGACCAAGATAGCAGTAGCTGGGGATCTCCCATTTGACTTGCTGATGGAGACAGCTCCAGCAGCACCAGTGGACCCAGCAGCACCATCAGCACCAGTGGCACCAGCTGGCCAGTCTGAGGAGCCAGACCTCGCTGCCCACACTGCTGAGGCGGTGCTACAGATGTTCGCCAACCCAACTACTCCCCGAGCAGAGGATGACAAGATATAGTTGGAGGCGCTTGAGGGTGGTGATGCTGCTATGGACACGGAGACTACATAGGGAGCCCTCTCTACTCTTTCCCTTCCTTGATTTTATTTTGTAAAGCATTGGGGACAATGCTTATTCTTATTTGGGAGGTGGAGTTTATTTGATTTGATGACATTTGACATTGGTATGTAATAACTGATAACATTTTCTTTCCTTTTTATTTATGTACATATTCTTCTCTCTCTCTATTGATGTATATATTTTCTTTCTTCCTCTCTCATCTTGTATATTCATTTATGGTTTCAGTAGTTTATTCTATAGCTTCTTTATTTTTTTATCTTAGTAGTCAATGTTTAGTCTAATAGCTTCTTATTTACTTTAATTGCTTCTTTTTAATTTAGTAGCTTCTTTTCATGTTTAAGTGTTCAATAAGCCTTTGGTTTTCTTAATTCTACGATTCTCTCCAAAGGTGATTTTTGTGTGAACCGGGTGACTCTTCCTAATGATGGATAGCGTGACAACCTTCTTAAGGGACTAAGTCCGTTTTTGATGTTTAAGTAAGAATAGTAGTAATAATCAATAAGAGGACCTAATTGAGTAAAACTAGAAGAGTCAAGCATGCTTCACTTGGTACCAACACACTTAACTACGGGCATTAAAAACAAGTTCTTAGTGATTTTCAATCTTGAATATGGTTGTTGTGGTTCCTCGACTCTATCCTCTTTAACAATCTAGCTGTGTGAGAGCTGAGATGTTTTTGTTGCAAGTCCAAGTACCCGTGCGAATGGTCTAGAACTTGCCCCGAATGTGTTTCTAGGCAAAATTCTAAGTTTTTCCTGGCTTGAGAAGTGATTGTAGGATCTACTTGACCCGCTTGAAATTTTCCATGTCCCACCAATATTCTATCCCTAGTCAACCCATTTGAGCCTAAGACCTTTCTCATTTGATAACCACGTTACAAGCCTTTACCCGTTTTGTAGTGACCCTCTCTTGGCACCCGAGCATTCGTTAACACTCTAGAGAAACAATTGGCTAAAACATAAGTTTGGGGGAAAGATGAGGAGTTTAAAAGTGGTATCAAGGACAAAAAGAGAAAAGAAATGAAGAAAAGGAAAGGCAAAAGAAAAAGAAAAAGAAAAAGAAAGAAAGAACAAAAGAAAAATGCAAAAAGAAAGTGAATAAGTTGAAGAGTTGAAGGGATTCAAAGAAAAGCAATGATGCAAAGCATGGAGAAAACAAAGAAGGAGAAAATGAACGTCATAACCAAGAAAGAGTGATGTTATGTCTCTCTAGTTCCCCTAAGGAAAAAGAAAATGCCTCAAAGAATCGACAAAACATGAGCCAAAAGAGAAAATGGAGTGCTTAAGGAAAGATGAACCCGTTTCTATTCCAACATTTTCTACCTTTGTCCAAAAGCCTTCATTACATTTTGAAAAATCCCTACGTGATTTCAAGCCGAGTTAACTTGCATTAGTGGTGATTTACTTGAGGGGCAAGCATATGATACTTAGAGTCGTACTTATGACATTCTTTTGAGAGAGATGAGCGAACTTTCACAAATCCTTTGAATTGAGTGCTACATTATTAAGTGAGATATGCTAACGGAGAGTATAGGAGGAGGAGTTTGGGATCCACAATGACCTACATGAAAGAGCGAGCTTCCTTGATGAATAAAGTCAACTCTTGATTCTCAAGTGTCACATTAGAACTATTTGTGCTTAAAACTTCAAATCATTGTCTTGTTGATAACTCATAAGTGTTGTGAGTAATGGCTGGTCCCAATTGATGTGTAATTGATGCACCTTAGATTAGCTGGAATAGCTCTTAGCTTGTGGAGGTGGGATTTACTTTAATTGCTTGAGGACAAGCAAAAGCTTAAGTTTGGGAGAGTTGATAAGTGGAGATTTTGACTACTTATTAGCATCTTTTTACTTTCGTTTTGGTCCAAAAGTGTTTAATTGTACTCCCAAAAAATGATGAAATATGCTTAATTGTGGGAGAATTAGAAAATGAGCCACAAAAATGAAATCAAACTCAAAAAGCAGTAATCTAAACTCAAGGACAAAAATCGGGCACAAAGGCCAAAGTGCGGACCGCAAAATTCCATCTGCGGTCGCGAATATGAAAAAAGTCTGCCAGAGCCCAAGTGCAATGTGCGGATCGCACAATTATTATGCGTCCGCAGAAGCTACCCAAGAGCAAAAGTTCAGAGAGTGTGCAATTGAAGTTCAAAGGAAGTGTGGACCGCACAATTATTATGCGGCCGAAGAAGTCAGCCACACGACTGCACTCAGAATTGTGCGGTCCGTAGAATGGCCTTACGCGGCCGCACTAAGATTTGTGCGGACCGCAGAACATTCAAGATGCGACTGCATTCTAGAATTGTGTGGGCACAGATCCAGTTGCTGTCAAAATCGAAGTAAAGAACAGACCGCCGTTGGCACCCAATATTTCCCTACATATATTTTTCAATATGCAAAATACTTTCAAAACAGCATATATGTGCATATATAAGTATATCCAAGTGCTTTATTATTTTTTTTCCATGATTTTCAAAGATTAAAATTGATTTATTTTCCCTTTGTTATCCATAAAATCTCAATAATTACTTCCAAAACTATCATTTTGGTGATCCTATTGCATTATCATATTTACGTCGAAGTATAGCCAAGGGAATTTTTACACATTTTTTACAAATTTATTTAGTATTTTTAAAGCTAAATTGCATATAATTGCAATATTAGCCTCTTTTAAAATTTAATTTCATTTATGTTCGCAAGATTAGGTCTGGTATTTTTTAATAATTAATTATTTACTATAAAATTTTCGTACCTTTAATTTATTTAAAGAAATTATCTTATTATTTTCATAAATTAAAATAGGGAAAAGTAGCTATTTTAATTATAGCCAGATTTTGTTTTCAGTTGTAGCCTAAATTGAACTCAACCCAGCCCAATTTCATACCCAATTAACCCGACCCAAACCAATTAAACAGATCAACGGCCCGTATTGATTCTTGCCTTTTTTAATCCTAAACCATCCCCAACCCTAATCATTTCCCAAAATCCGCCGCCCTAAGATCCTCTCCTCTCTCAGTAACTCTCAACCAAACCCTAGCCCTTCAACCGTCGACCTCTCTTCTCCGGTCATCTCCGGTGACTTCTCATCGACTCCTAAGCCTCCAATGGCTTCTCTCACGTCATGCTTGCCTTCTCTAAGGTCTTCAAGGGCCCAGGGCCATGCCGACTCGCATCTAGGGTCTTTTACTTGTCTGTTCTTGGCTACTCCGGTGTGATTTCGAGCAAAATCACGCTGTATTGGTCACGATCTTTGAGTTTCAGGGCAGGTTTCTTCGTCTCATTATGGGTTCATCTGAAACCCTAATTTCTACCTATATCTCCTAGATCTATACAGACCTAGAACGATTTGAGTTTGTTCCTTTAATGTTTTACACTGTCCTTAAAGGTTTTCTACAAGAATCATGCGGTTTCAAGTGTTTTTCATCTTCTTCTAAAACTAGGGTTTTCAGAACTTCTTTTAAAACCTTGTTTAACTGATTCTTTGTGTTTTAGCTTATATTTCTTGCATATCTTGGCTGATTCTATGAGTTTGCTACATCTTTAACTCGTCTATGTTGAAAGCCCTAATTTTTAGGGGGTTCTTTGTTTGGTTTTGTGTATCAGCATGACTGGCCGGTTCTCGTTTTTGAGTTTCTGTGATTTTTCATGACTATCTTGCCTTGATATGTTTCTACTCAGTTTCTTAGCCTAAACTTACACTGATTCCATGTGCTTGTGTTCATCTTAATTGTTCAAAACTTGCCTCTTTCGCAATGAATCAGTATTGTTTGACCCTCATGTTTGCTAGAGTTGTATGTCGACTCTTAACCATCTATGTCTTACTTTATTTATATGCAAAACATTGACTCATGACTTTCTTTTAATTGATTCTGATTTCCCTGTTTCTTGGTCTGATTTGAACACTTTCCCTTAAACCTTCGATTCCTACCCTATCTACTCAATTTAATTGATTTGTGTACCTTTTCCACATTGGTTTTTGATTCTTACTGACTATCTCCATAATTAGAGTTTTCTGAACTTCCCTAATTGTTTACCCCATACTTACTAAATTTGAAATCTTTCCTTGTTGGTCGTACATTGATTTCTTTCCTTATTTGTTACATGTCCTTACCGTTTGAACTAATTCCCTTAAATTATGGGAGTGCTTGTAGTGATTTTGCTTTAATCGATTCTGAGTTCCATAATCACTATACTATTATGATTCATGCCTTATTTTACCTAGTTTCGAACTACTATATATACATACTCTCTCATTAACACGAGGACAGGAACTTTTTGGTTCTGAACACACACTTACACTCAAAAAGAAAATTCTCCCTTGCTTATTACTACTTGAGCTACTATTTGCTTAGCCGGCTGAAAGCCAAGGCTATACTTTGAAGTCCTCCTTACTTTCTTTACTACACTTTGCTTCTTTAACTGGTATGTTCTGATTAATTTTTCAGCATCAACAACGACATGTTTCTTTACTGTTTCTTTCCTTTCACTCTGCCTCCTGTTTGTATTTTGATAGTTCCATTATTAATGCATGCTATGTTCTGCCCTTCTGTCTGAATAAATGCTTTTGTTATTTATCATAGCTTGTGGACTTTGAATCCCTATCCCTAATGTAGTTAGTATCTGTGGTTGGTTTGGGGCATGACAGCATTGAACATTGTTGTTCATGACCCAAACTTGATCCCTTTGGGATCACAACCTCCATGTTTCCCTTATCTATTGTGTGTTCTGGTTGATTTACAGGCATGTCAGCACTTCTTATTGCTGGCCATGCCCAGAGTTAACCCATGCCTAAGTGTATAGGCTCCTTTGCAATGGATTCCCAATCCCCTACCCCCCTTTTGTGAAGTTATTTGATTCCCTGAAATGTTAATGGCTATCCCCATCACCCTTTCCCTCTCCTTTATTCCCTTAGCCTTT
Source organism: Nicotiana attenuata (assembly GCF_001879085.1). Lineage (NCBI taxonomy): Eukaryota > Viridiplantae > Streptophyta > Magnoliopsida > Solanales > Solanaceae > Nicotiana > Nicotiana attenuata. The sequence continues at coordinate 578,276 of NW_017670425.1, forward strand.
AAAACTCTGTTCCTACACTCTCACTATCTTCTTAGAACTTAAGTTCTGCCCCCTCATGTAAGTCTTGCCTTGGGACCCCATGAGCTCCCTCTGAACTTGGTCGTATGATGGCTGGCATTTACACACTGCACTCATCTCTATTCTGGTTGTGTAACTTGGGTGTGAGCACTGCTCGGGGTCCTATTGAGGCCCTTAGGGAACTCTGACACACCCAGGTCTGAGAAAGGCTTTGAAATCATGGCATTGGCAAAGATACGGTTCCTTGCATATCTCAGATAGGAAGTCAAATCAGGCTTTCCTATGGTTGTAGCTTTTTCTTTCATTCTTTCTTTTGTAATTCAGTATTTCTGGTTTGTAATAAGTTGTAATAAACATTTGGGGATGGATAGTGAAAAGGGTTGGGTGATCATGTATGCTCAAGGGTAGATAACCTGCCTATAGGACTATTTTAAATTCTTTATGTTCAATTCTGCATTTTTAGACACCATGTCTATAGGGTTTATCTCATTTTCTCCATGATCAATGTCACACCTAGATAACCTGCCTATAGGACGTATTTAAATTTTGCATGCCACTTAGATATCATGTTTTAGGTTCTAAACAGCTGAAAATAAGTGTCATGTTCGTAATGCTGAAATCAGTAACATATAGAAATCATGCCTATAGGGGGTTCTTAAATAAATCTGATTCGCTTCATTCACACTCAATGTTAAATATCATGTTCATAGGGTTTAAATCAGCAATAATAGATACCATCGCCTACAGAACCTGAAACTGGTCCGTATTAAAATAAGTCTATTCTGAATCAGTTTTAAACAATCTAATTCCCTTACTTAACGAGATTTAGCAGGCATGCCTATAGGATCTCAAACAAATCGTTTTTTTACTATTTCACTGCTTTCTGAATTAAAGTAGGTATCATGCCTATGGACTCCGTTTAAACACTTAGGCAAGTCCTAGGTATAACATCAATAAAACTGAATTCGTCTCTGTTAAATTGTAAACTGCTCCAAACCAGCAGGCAGGCCTGATTTGGGCTTCTATCTAAGGTATCTGATGATATGGCTCCGAATCAAAACTCCCCTCGTCTTTAGTATTTTTAATCAGACCTAAAAAAAAGTATGTGCAAGTCATGCTAGTTATGTGTTTTTTTAAGGAGGTGTATATGAGCCTTTGTCTGTTTATGTGTTCTACCCAACATGCAGTACGTGTTTTTGTATGTCGCCTTAGATTTTATCCTTTAAAACAAATCAGCCTAATATCCCTTCCCTTTAGGAATAGTAATCGTAAGTGCCTCCGGGACTGATAGGATTGGGACGGGTAAAAGCATACAATAGTAATCGAGACCAATCTGCGCTTTAGAACCTTAAACGGGGTGGGAAAGGGTAGATATGGATATGATGACCGGTGCGCTAATACCACGTGTTGCCCCTCTTTTGAGGAGTGATTACCGCGTATTGCATTGATGTGATCCATATTTTAAATAAACCCAGGACCCCCTTTCCCTTATTTCCCTTTCTCTTTTAAAAGCATTGCAACTCCTTATTTAAAGTCAGCTTTAATTGCTCTCTCATACTTTGTTCCCTTTCAAACATTTGTTATTTGAAATCCCCTCTTGTTTGAGCCTTATTTGTTTATATGTTAATTGCACCCAAATTCACAATGACTGTCTGGCTGGGAACCACACTAGTGGATCCTGAGGGGTGCCTAACACCTTCCCCATGGGATAATTTCAAGCCCTTACCCAATCTCTAGTTAATCAAACTTAGAATGTAATCTCTATTGGTGTCCTAATGCACCTTAACTCATTAGGTGGCGACTCTTCAAATGCTGAACCCAGTTCCCAAAAGGAATGAGTTGCCCCAAAATGTCATAAACCCGATTTCGCGAGAAAAAGGGGGCGCGACAGCATGGCGACTCTGCTGCGGAAGCTTTTACCATTGCAGATTATTCTTGTGAATTTGTACCTCTCTCTATGCGCAATTATCTATTTAATTCCTTTCAGCATTTAATTTCTTCTTCAGAAGCGAAACTGACATGTCTTCCTTGTTTTCTTTCCTTTATTGCTTTAAATTATGAAACTACTGTATTTATCGCTTCCTTAATGTGAAAATACATGTCAAAATGATTTCTTTTTAATTATTGCATAATCATGCTCAACATCATGCTCCACTCGTTCCAAAACAAATACTATAGCAACGCTTATAATGAGTGTTTGCGCTCTTCCTATATTATTACCCCCTAAATCTGGAAAGGCATATTTGCGGTAAAACCAGTCGATCAGCGGTGCAGTCGACGGTTCCGTGCCTTTCCCCCTTGAGTTTTCCGCTCAAGGGTACCAGTCTAAAACCCCATAGAAACCTTACTCTGTTTAAACTGTGCATGCATCATGGTCAAACCTAGCCGGGTCAGTTATGTTGTCCACATAATGATCCTTTAAGACGGCCTTGTCCAAAAGTCCACTGGGTTGCCTTAAACCCAAACGGACATCGTCATGTTCTGTGCATTTATTTGGAGAACTAGATGCTTCATGCTAATTGTTGATGTTAAATAGTCGAGTCTGGTGGGGGTAGGGTCTAACCCTTTTACGTTTTTGTTCGAGAAGTAATGTAANGCATGGGCTGAAAGATCGCCACCTTATCTATATCTGCATGGCTGAAAGATCGCCACATACTGCATTACACGGCTGAAAGATCGCCACATACTACATCTGCACGGCTGAAAGATCGCCACATACTGCATTGGACGGCTGAAAGATCGCCTCATACTACAACTGCACGGCTCAAAGATCGCCTCATACTATATCTACATGGCTGAATGATCGCCCCATACTGCATTGCACAGCTGAAAGATTGCCTCATACTACATCTGCACGGTTGAAAGATCGCCACATACTGCACTGCACAGCTGAAAGATCGCCTCATACTACATCTGCACGACTGAAAGATCGCCATATTTGCATGGCTGAAAGATCGCCACATGCTACTGCATCCTTCATGGGCTAAAATATCGCCAACTTATCCAAAGGCGTCATCGCTCGGAGGCACCATCCTCATAGCCCGAGAACACCATATCATGGCCTGAGGATCCTTTTCAATTTCCTACATATCATTATTCAAAGGCATCATGGTTCGGAGGCATCATTTCCATAGCCCGAGAGCATCATTTCATAGCCTGCGAATCCTTTATTACACGCTTCATGGCCCAGGACGTCATGGCCTAACGACGTCATCCTAACCGTCTGAAGGCAGCATTCATGGTCCGATGGGAACCTGCATCATGTCTAATTTTATGCACAATGTATGCTTGTATTATTTCTATTTGCAGGTAAAACCGGCATGCAACGGCCGTCCCGGCAGGAGCCCGCTCCGGTGCCCGCAGCCATATCAAGCCTAACCATTCCAGTAAGCCACTCACTCATCCCGATCGAAATATTGCATCCGTCCTTGGAAAATACCCGTCGGCATACTACCACCGACGGATCCTGAACCTCTCCTAAACCATTTCGCTCGGTCAAAATTGGCCATCATATCTTTACCCGAAAATTCTTTCATCATTCCCGGGTAAAGAGGGGCAGCTGTTGACACCCAATTTTTCCCTACATATATTTTTCAATATGCAAAATACTTTCAAAACAGCATATATGTGCATATATAAGTATATCCAAGTATTTTATTATTATTTTTTTCGATTTTCAAAGATTTAAATTGATTTATCTTCCCTTTGTTATCTATAAAATCTCAATAATTTCCAAAACTATCATTTTGGTGATTTACCTATTGCATTCTCATATTTACGTCAAAGTATAGCCAAGGGAATTTTCATACATTTTTTACAAAATTATTTTGTATTTTTAAAGCTAAATTACATATAATTGCAATGTTAGCCTCTTTTAAAATTTAATTGCATTTATGTTCACAAGATTAGGTATAGTATTTTTTAATAATTAATTATGTACTATAAATCATTTTAGTACCTTTAATTTATTTACAGAAATTATCTTATTATTTTTATGAATTAAAATAGGGAAAAGTGGCTATTTTAATTATAGCCAGATTTGGTTTTCAGTTGTAGCCTAAATTGAACTCAACCCAGCCCAATTTCATACCCAATTAACCCAACCCAAACCCTAAACACACCTACCCGACCCGCACCAATTACATCATGGCCGTTGATGGCCTGTATTGATTCTTGCCTTTTTTAATCCTAAACCACCCCCAACCCTAATCATTTCCCAGAATCTGCCACCCTAAGATCCTCTCCTCTCTCAGTAACTCTCAACCAAACCCTAGCCCTTCAACCGCCGACCTCTCTTCTCCGGTCATCTCCGGTGACTTCTCATCGACTCCTAAGCCCCCAATGGCTTCTCTCATGCCATTCTTGCCTTCTCTAAGGTCTTCAAGGGCCTAGGGACATGCCGACTCGCATCTAGGGTCTTTCACTTGTCTGTTCTTGGCTACTCCGGTGTGATTTCGAGCAAAATCACGCTGTATTGGTCACGATCTTTGAGTTTCTGAGCAGGTTTCTTCGTCTCATTATGGGTTCTTCTGAAACCCTAATTTCTGCCTATATCTCCTAGATCTATACAGACCTAGAACGATTTGAGTTTGTTCCTTTAATGTTTTACACTGTCCTTAAAGGTTTTCTACAAGAATCATGCGGTTTCAAGTGTTTTTCATCTTCTTCTAAAACTAGGGTTTTCGGAACTTCTTTTAAAACCTTGTTGAACTGATTCTTTGTGTTTTAGCTTATATTTCTTGCATATCTTGGCTGATTCTATGAGTTTGGTACATCTTTAACTCGTCTATGTTGAAAGCCCTAATTTTTAGGGGGTTCTTTGTTTGGTTGTGTGTATCAGCATGACTGGCCGGTTCTTGTTTTTGAGTTTCTGTGATTTTTCGTGACTATCTTGCCTTGATATGTTTCTACTCAGTTTCTTAGCCTAAACTTACACTGATTCCATGTGCTTATGTTGATCTTAATTGTTCAAAACTTGCCTCTTTCGCATTGAATCAGTATTGTTTGACTCTTATGTTTGCTAGAGTTGTATGTCGACTCTTAACCATCTATGTCTTACTTCATTTATATGCAAAACATTGACTCATGACTTTCTTTTAATTGATTCTGATTTCCCTGTTTCTTGGTCTGATTTGAACACTTTCCTTTAAACCTTCGATTCCTACCCTATCTACTCAATTTAATTGATTTGTGTACCTTTTCCACATTGGTTTTTGATTCTTACTGATTATCTCCATAGTTAGAGTTTTCTGATCTTAGCCCTAATTGTTTACCCTATACTTACTAAATTCAAAATCTTTCCTTGTTGGTCGTACATTGATTTCATTCCTTATTTGTTACTTGTCCTTACCGTTTGAACTAATTCCCTTAAATTATGGGAGTGGTTGTACTGATTTTGCTCTTATTGATTCTGAGTTCCATAATTACTATACTATTATGATTCATGCCTTATTTTACCTAGTTTCGAACTACTATATATACATACTCTCTCATTAACACAAGGACATGAACTTTTTGGTTCTGAACACACACTTACACTCAAAAAGAAAATTCTCTCTTGCTTATTACTACTTGTGCTACTGTTTGCTTAGCCGGCTGAAAGCCAAGGCTATACTTTGAAGTCCTGCTTACTTTCTTTACTGCACTTTGCTTCTTTAACTGGTATGTTCTGATTAATTTTTCAACATCAACAACGACATGTTTCTTTACTATTTCTTTCCTTCCAGTCTGCCTCCTGTTTGTATTTAGATAGTTCCATTATTAATGAACGCTATGTTCTGCCCTTCTGTCTGAATAAATGCTTTTGTTATTTATCATCGCTTGTGAACTTTGAATCCCTATCCCTAATGTAGTTAGTATATGTGGTTGGTTTGGGACATGATAGCATTGAACATTGCTGTTCATGACCAAACTTGATCCCTTTGGGATCACAACCTCCATGTTTCCCTTATCTGTTGTGTGTTCTGGTTGATTTACAGGCATGTAAGCACTTCCTATTGCTATCCATGCCCAAAGTTAACCCATGCCTAAGTGTATAGGCTCCTTTGCAATGGATTCCCAATCCCCTGCCCCCCTTTTGTGAAGTTATTTGATTCCCTGAAATGTTAATGGCTATCCCCATCACCCTTTCCCTCTCCTTTATTCCCTCAACCTTTAAAACTCTGTTCCTGCACTCTCACTATCTTCTTAGAACTTAAGTTCTGCCCCCCTCATGTGAGTCTTGCCTTGGGACCCCATGAGCTCCCTCTGAACTTGGACATATGAGGGCTGGCATTTCCACACTACACTCATCTCTATTCTGGTTGTGTAACTTCGGTGTGAGCACTGCCCGGGGCCCTATTGAGGCCCTTAGGGAACTCTGACACACCCAGGTCTGAGAAAGGCTTTGAAATCATGGCATTGGCAAAGACACGATTCCTTGCATATCTCAGATAGGAAGTCAAATCAGGCTTTCCTATGGTTGTAGCTTTTTCTTTCATTCTTTCTTTTGTAATTCAGTATTTCTGGTTTGTAATAAGTTGTAATAAACATTTGGGGATGGGTAGTGAAAAGGGTTGGGTGATCATGTATGCTCAAGGGTAGATAACCTGCCTATAGGACTATTTTAAATTTTTTATGTTCAATTCTGCATTTTTAGACACCATGTCTATAGGGTTTATCTCATTTTCTCCATGATCAATGTCACACCTACATAACCTGCCTATAGGACGTATTTAAATTTTGCATGCCACTTAGATATCATGTTTTAGGTTCTAAACAGCTGAAAATAAGTGTCATGTTCGTAATGTTGAAATCAGTAACATATAGAAATCATGCCTATAGGGGGTTCTTAAATAAATCTGATTCGCTTCATTCACACTCAATGTTAGATATCATGTTCATAGGGTTTAAATCAGCAATAACTAGATACCATACCTGCAGAACCTGAGCTGGTCCGTTTTAAAATCAATCTATTCTGAATCAGTTTTAAACAATCTTATTCCCTTACTTAATGAGATTTAGCAAGCATGCCTATAGGATCTCAAACAATTTGGGTTTTTTTACATTTTCACTGCTTTCTGAATTAAAGTAGGTATCATGCCTATAGGACTCCGTTTAAACACTTAGGCAAGCCTTAGGTAATAACATCAATAAAACTGAATTCGCCTTTGTTAATTAGTAACTGCTCCAACCAGCAGGCAGGCCTAATTTGGGCTTCTTATCTGAGGTATCTGATGAATCTGGCTCTGAATCAAACTCCCCTCGTCTTTAGTATTTTTAATCAGACCTAAAAAAAAGTATGTGCAAGTCATGCTAGTTATGTGTTTTTCTAAGGAGGTGTATATGAGCCTTTGTCTGTTTATGTGTTCTACCCAACATGCAGTACGTGTTTTTGTATGTCGCCTTAGATTTTATCCTTTAAAACAAATCAGCCTAATATCCCTTCCCTTTAGGAATAGTAATCGTAAGTGCCTCCGCGACTGATAGGAATGGGACGGGTAAAAGCATACAATAGTAATCGAGACCAATCTGCGCTTTAAAACCTTAAACGGGGTGGGAAAGGGTAGATATGGATATGATGACCGGTGCGCTAATACCACGTGTTGCCCCTCTTCTGAGGAGTGATTACCGGGTATTGCATTGATGTGATCCATATTTTAAATAAACCTAGGACCCCCTTTCCCTTATTTCCCTTTCTATTTTAAAAGCATTGCAACTCCTTGTTTAAAGTCAGCTTTAATTGCTCTCTCATACTGTGTTCCCTTTCAAACATTTGTTATTTGAAATCCCCTCTTGTTTGAGCCTTATTTGTTTATATGTTAATTGCACCCAAATTCACAATGACTGTCTGGCCGGGAACCACACTAGTGGATCCATGGGGGTGCCTAACACCTTCCTCTTGGGATAATTTTCAAGCGCTTACCCAATCTCTGGTTAATAAAACTTAGAATGGAATCTCTATTGGTGTCCTAATGCACGTTAACTCATTAGGTGGTGACTCTTCAAATGCTAAACCCAGTTCCCAAAAGGAATGAGTTGCCCCAAAATGTCACAAATCTGATTTCGCGTTGTGCGGCCGCAGAACCTCCGAAAGGGCATTTTTGTCCGAAATTTCCAGCTTTGTATAAATAGGCTAGTTTCACGAAATTAGGTCAAGTTTTGAATATTAGAACTCCTGTAGCCGTTTTTTCTTTCTGCTTTAGGCAACTTTATCTTACTTTAGTGATTCAACATTTGATTTTCATCTTTTAATCTTTGAATATGAGTTTTATCATTTTTTCTTCCTTGTTTTCTTCTATACCCATTATGAGTAGCTGGATTTTTAACCAGGATTGTAACCCAAACCTAGTGTGTAAAGCTAATGGGTGTTTGATTTATGGCTTGTTTATGGTTGAGTGTTTATTATTTAGCCTTGTTCTTGCTTTTATTCTAGAATTAATGGTTGCAAACATTAGTTCATGCCTATTTGACTTGGTCTCTACTTGAAAAAGAGAGACTTAGTCTAGGAAAACTTGGCTAACAAGAATTTGGGATGAAATCAAGAGATTGATAGTCTCAATTAAAGGGTTAAACCAAGAGATAGTTAATCTGTATTGAGAATTTTATCAACTATTTTGTTCAATAGCCATTTGGACTTGAGAAAGCTAAATTGGGCAAAATCACTCTCTTACTGAGAGGTATATAGCTCTCCGTGGAATTCGACCCCGACTCTGCTGGGTATTACTATTGCATCGACTGTTTCATAACCTCGAGTAGAGGTGTGACTTGGACGCGATTAAGAAGCGCCCGAAGGTGAAGGTGATGGAGTGAGCATGCGGTTGATTTTCAGAATTTTAGAGACTCAGCAAGAGGCGATAGCACAGTTGCAGAACCAAAGACACGCCCCTAACATGGTCGAACTCGAACAGTCCCGGGAAAATACTCGAAGGGATGAACAAGTGTTGTGGAACTGGATGAGCTCAGACCCGGGGAAACTTCTGAGGTGATGAAAATGCTCGAAGGATTGACAAAACGGATGGAGTCAGGCAAGAAAAAGATTGAGGTCAACGACAAAAAGGTGGACATGTACAACTCCAAGGTCGATCAAATCCCGGGAGCGCCTCAGATATTGAAGGGATCAGACTCCAAAACGTTTATTCAGAAGCCTTTCCCCTCAAGCGCAACACCGAAGCCAATCCCAAAGAGGTTCCGAATGCCCGACATTCCCAAGTATAATAGGACCACGGATCCAAATGAGCATGTAACCTCCGATACATGCGCGATGAAAGGGAACGACTTAGAAGACGACAAAATCGAGTCAGTGTTGCTGAAAATGTTTGGGGAAACCTTGTCCAAGGGAGCGATGATACGGTATCACAACTTGCCTCCCAATTCTATTGACTCGTTTGCTATGCTTGCAGATACTTTTATGAAGGCCCATGCCGGAGCCATCAAGTTCAAGACCAGGAACTCAGACCTTTTCAAGGTCAAATAGAAGGATAACGAGATGCTCAAGGAGTTCGTGTCGAGATTCCAGATGAAACGAATGGACCTGCCACTAGTTGCGGACGATTGGGCCGTTCAAGCATTCACTCAAGGGCTCAACGCCCGAAGTTCCGTGGCCTCTCAATAGCTGAAACAAATTTTGTTGGAGTACCTAGCGGTCACCTAGGCCCATGTCCACACAAATATTAATCAAAGATCGGGGTCGAAGACGATCAACTCGGGGTCCATTCAGGATACGTTTACCCCATTAGGACCGATGATAGATCCAAGAGGACCATTGATCCAGAGCCAAGGCCAGTTCGAGATCGATATCAGCCATACATCACAGATTGGAGGGGAAATGGATCCGAGCACTATCCGACAAGGAACAAGAAGAGAAATGATCGAGGACCGAGTAGCCAGGGCTTGATGAGCAAGAACGGGTTTGAGAGGTCGCTCGGGAGTAGGAAGCACCAAGATTATCGGAGTATAATATCAATGGGGACACTACAAGCATATTGTAAGCCATACGCGGCACCAAAGAGACCAAGTGGACCCGACCGTTGCAGTGCGACCTTGCCTAGAGAGATCCTAATTTGATGTGTAAGTACCATGGTACTCACTGTCATTGGATTGAAGATTGTCATCCATTAAGAGAAGAAGTTGCTCGGTTGTTCAACAATGGGCACCTTAGATAATTCCTAAGCGAGCGAGCCAAAAACCACTTCAGAAACAGGGACGCCAACAAATAGGTCGAGCAAAAAGAGCCTCAGCACGTAATCAACATGATCATTGGGGGAATCGATGTCCCCCAAGGTCCAATGATAAAATGCACTAAAGTGTCTATCATGAGAGAAAAATGCACCCCGGATTACGTCCCCGAAGGAGCTATCTCATTCAGCGACGAAGACGCCAAGGGCATCGTACAACCTCATAATGATGCACTAGTAATATCTGTACTTATCAATAAATATCGGGTTAAGCGTGTGTTGATTGATCTAGATAGCTCGTCCAACATCATCAGATTGAGGGTCGTAGAGCAACTAGGGTTACAAGATCAAATCGTACTGGTAGTCCGGGTGTTAAATGGATTCAACATGGCGTGTGAGACCACGAAAGGTATGATAATACCAGTATACACTGCCGAGACCACCCAAGAAATAAAGTTCTACGTCGAAGGAGATATGAGGTGCAACGCGTTGTTTGGAAGGCGGTGGGTCCACAACATGAGGGTGGTGCCTTCCACCTTACACCAGGAGCTGAAATGTCCCACTCTGGGAGGAGTCAAAACGGTCTATGGAGAACAGGCGACAGCAAGGGAAATGTTCGTTGTCGATGAAATGATCCTGGTGCCCGCGGTTTGAACATCAATAAACGCAGAGCCGACCAAAAAAGAAGAAACTAAATAGCAATCAATGATGCCGGTCTCAGTCGAGCCGGAGAAACAGAAAAAGCACGAAGCAGACGATGAGGACGATTACAGTGTCCCAAGATCATTTGTAGCACCCGATGATACCAACGCCACCAAATCGACGAACGCCGATTATTTTTCCTGGTCCCATCTAGACATGACAGGGATCCCACTGGAGGTAACCACTCACAAGTTAAGCTTGAATCCGAAATTCCATCCGATTAAGAAGAAGAGAAGACCACAGTCCGAGATCAAACACACATTCATCAAGGACGAGGTATCTAAACTTCTGAAAATAGGTTCCATTTGAGAAGTTAAATACCCAGATTAGTTAGCTAACGTAGTGGTAGTACCTAAAAAGGAAATAAACTGAGGGTGTGTGTAGATTATAAGGATATAAATGAGGCATGTCCAAATGACTCCTTCCCTTTGCCTAACATCGATCGAATAATCGACGCGATAGCCGGACACGAGATACTCAGTTTTCTCGACGCCTACTCCGGGTACAACCAAATTTGGGTGGACCTAGAAGATCAAGAAAAACCTTCTTTCATAACCAAGTTTGGCACCTACTACTATAACATGATGCCATTCGGATTAAAGAACGCCGATGCCACATACCAACGCCTAGTCAACCGGATGTTCGAAAAACAAATAGGAAATTCAATGGAAGTTTATATTGACGATATATTGGTCAAGTCCCTGCGAGCAGAGGACTATTTGAAACATTTGCAGGAAACCTTCGACATATTGAGGAAGTACAACATGAAGCTAATTGCAGAGAAGTGTGCATTTGGGGTCGGCTCGGGCAAATTTCTCGGATTTATTGTATCTAATCGGGGAATAAAGATCAACCCCGACAAAATAAAAGCCATAGAGGACTTCTCGTAGTCGATAATGTCGAGGCAGTACAAAGACTGACCGGGTGGATAATCGCATTGGGTCGGTTCATCTCGAGATCATCGGATAAGAGTCATCGGTTCTTCTCACTATTGAATAAGAAAAACAATTTTTCTTGGACTCCGGAATGCCAGCAAGCTTTGGAAGAACTCAAGTGATACCTATCGAGACCCTCTTTGCTGCACACTCTGAAGGCATACGAATAATGTACCTCTACTTGGCAATTTTTGAGGTGGCGCTAAGTGGTGCCCTAGTCCAGGAGGAAGAAGGTACACAATTTTCTATTTATTATATTAAAACCTATTAAAAGGTTACCCTCGGCAAAACACCATCGTATATGACTGAAACACTTAAATATCTCAAAGGCCTTCAATTTTTATCGAAATTTCGAAGCCACGAACAATCCGGACATACCATCGAAATCGGGCCTCATTCGGGCTTGCGGAGGACGGATGCTCCAATTCATGTCTGATTATATTCTAAGGCATTAAGGACGATTAGCAAATAAATAATTACAAATAAATGCTGAAAAGTAAAAAAAATATACGGTGTTGCCAAAGGAATTTTTTATATAAATTTCAAAAAATATTTACAAAGGCATGATAAAATGGCCTCAAAATAAAATAAAAAAAGCTAAGGCATCTCCGCCTGATCTTCATCGGAGCTCGACTTGGCACCGGAAACTTTGGGCGCATAAAGTTCTTTTGCCTTGGCCGATAGATCAAATCCCTAGGCGTGAATCTATTCAAGGGTCTCCCTATGGGACAACCGCTTTACATACTCGGCCTTTGTTATTAATGGACCTTCGCTATCTCCACCTCAGTTTTATACCGGGACAACATTTCGTTTGACCTCGGAGGAGTAAATCAAGGTTGGCTCCAATTTGGACTTCAGCACAGTATATTCCCGGCCAAGGTCATCCTAACCCGAGATTGATGAATCCAGTTATTTCCGGAGTTCAACATTTAGCCGAGACTACTTGGCGGCGTTTTCCGTTTCCACCCCGAGCTGATCCTTGACCGATGCTAACTCCTCTTTTAGAGCCTCCTTTTTCGAAGCCAGCAAGTCCATGTTGCTCCTCAGTGTCTCGGCTGAAGCTTTGAGCTCATTCATCTCGGCTCGGAGCTGGTCAACCAGGTCTATCTTCTCTTGGACCTGGGAGGTTACGTCATTAGTCACTATGTATAACCTCTCTTTTTTAACCTAAAAAATCCTTACCTTCTCAACCAGTTTGGCATGCTCCCGTTTGATGGACAACGTCTCCTTTTGAGCCTTCTCTAGCTCAGCTCAAAGAATGGGTAGATCCTTGAGGGCCTCATCTTTTTGTTCACTGAGAACCCTATATATGTCCTTCTGTCGGACATGCTCTTTGAGCTCGAACTCGAGCTGGCTGACTTCCATTTGAGATCGAAGGAAGCTTTCATGGTGGAGCACCAAAGCCTGAAAAACAAAATGATAAGATCTTAAGAGCATGCTGAAGTTATGCAAGAGTCGCAAAGGGCAGAAGGAATAGACAATTTACCCGGTTCAGTTCCTGTTGCACCTCGTTGAAGAGGCTCAATGTGCATACTTCGTTCTTCTTCATCTGGTCCTCTTTGGTCACCAAGCAGCGAATATAGCTGTCCACACCCACCGAGCGGACAGCACCCGGGTGTCTACCGGGATAGTAAGCACGACCGTTCTTTTATGGTTGGGGTCCACACTCAAAGCAAGGAACTGCCTCACCAGTTTCGAGCTCGAGTTGGGTTCGTCTGCTCTCAGTGGCACATCATTTTTTGGAATCTCTAGGTGGCCAAGCCCGAAATAATCCTCCAGCACGCCAATGTTCACGCCGTCAAAAAACATGTTGAGGGTCTCGTCTATGCCCCATGCTATCTCATTTCACTTCTCATTTTCGTCCTAAGCCTCATCGAACATGGACTCTGTATGATATGGCGACTCCGTGATGTCAATGACACCGGCTATTTCCTTCGAGGTAAGGACAGCTTCTGGGGAGGCTGTCGCGCCCCTTTTTTTCGCGAAATCGGGTTTCGACGTTTTGACAACTCTTTTAAGGAATGTGTTAAAAGAGAAGAAGAGTCACCACCTAATAGGTTTAAGGTGCGTTAGGACCTATTTTCAAATAACTCTGTTTTAACTAGATTGCATCAGCAAAGATCGGATAAGGGCTCGAAATTACCTTAAAGAGAAGGTGTTAGGCACTCTTCGAGGTCCACAACTGTGAGTCGCGGCCGAACTTGAATTATATGAATTAGTCAGACGAATGGAGACAAAGAAAGCGAGGAGTTTGGGAAGTTTTTTTATTATCAACAAACTTTCAACACTTGACTTACAGATAAATAGGAATAAGAAGGGGGGGTCCTATGTTTTTTAGCCTAAAGGATCACCCCGTGCAACATAAATAATAATTCGTAACTCCCTCTGAATGGGGTGTTACTCATATTATCCAGCAGGCACAGACTATCATCTCCTGCTATCCAATTACTATCTTCAAGTTGTTACTTAAAGCGCACTAGTTCAAATATAAGTCTTACCCTATGCGTGCACTACCCGTCCCATACCTATGGTCCAGGAGGTTTTGGACCTCTATTTGGATGGTTCTAGACTTTATCTAGGCTGCTCAAAAATGCCAAAACTAGGTGACAAGCAAAACATGTAGGACTTCACATAAAGACAGTTAAAGGCCCAAGTTATCCTCCACACATAAACAAGCAAATGCACGCAGGCAGTTTAAGTAGTACACAGTTTAGAAATTGAGACTTAGAGTCTTATATGCATGGATTCTAGGTGATTCTGAATTCCAATATCGTATATGTGGTGCTTCTGTTCTAAATTAACTGATTTACAGATTATAGGTATTATAAAACCTACAGACATGATTTCTAAGCGATAGGCATCCAGACATACAAGAAATTTGAAGAACTCGCGTTATTCATTGACAAGATATACGAATGTCGCATACTGATTATTAAGAAGAATTGCAGATTTCCTGTCATTAATCTTGTAGATGTTGTGCCTAAGTGATTTATGCATAAGTGACAATGAAGTCTAGAATTATGCATGCTTTTGATAGTGGTCTAAGTGAACAGAGTTGAGAAGTGCATCATTAACGGTTATTATACGAATAATTGTATCCTATAGACGTGGCCTCTAATGATTAGCGCCTGGGACTGAATTTATGGTTATACTTGGTCCTATAGGCATGATTTCTAGTGAACAGTGCGACACAATAGCAAGAAGGTGATCAAGAATCCTATTGGCATAATTTCTAGTGTATATTGCAAGATAATAGCAAGAGTACTATAGGCATGATTGCTAGTGAATATGCTGAGGTGAATTGAAAGATAGTCCATTGACATTTGTTCCTATAGGCAGGATTTCTAATAACACATAGCAAGAAACATAACTGCAGCATTTTCTACTTGTGTTTGCTAGTAGACAGTATGTGTGCTTCCTCTAATGGCATGGTTTCTGTAGTGCACATAGTAATTGAACAACACGTATATCACATAATTATCAAGTCATATAGGCAAGTTATCTACCCATTTTTGCATGCAAATATTACATTCTACCCATTTCCCCTTTTACTAGCACCCCAATCGTTTATACAATGGTATTATTACAGCCCCAAATGAACAAATAAAGATAGTAATGTTACATGGCAATAGACAAGTCTATAGCGGGCCCAAGTAAAACAACTAAATATCCAGCCTTACTGGGCCTTCAACATAGAATACCATACGATCACAGGTCCATAGGGGAGCCTTCCAATGAGCCACAGCACCAAGTAATGCATCACTTGGGACAACCAGCACAAAAACACAGCACATGATATGGGAATAGAGCAACAGGGATGGCTTGGGGGTTAGAGGAATGACTAAGGCCAAATCCCTAATGTGTCAGAGTTCACAAGGGCCTCAGATAGACCCCGAGCAGTGCTCACACTAGGGATGCCAACAAAGAACCTAGGTAGCCTTGGCTTTCAGCCAGCTAAGAATAGGGATTCAGAATACCAAAGTAACAGGTAGGGAGGATGGACAGAAATTCATAGAAGGGTCATACAGCACAATTGATCAAGTAGACCAGCAAATTTAAGCCAGGTTCACATAATCAAAGTACCACGTAATCAGTCATCATAGGAATTAGGAGAAGAAGTAAATGAACCAAGTTATACTGGAAAAACATGCCAGCACAAGAGTCATAGAGAATAGAGTGTTTGCCTTTAGAGAATCAGGATAGCATGAAACGGGTTTAAACAAGTCTCAAAGCAGTATTTCAAGACACTCCAATATACACAGGACCCAGTAAAAGTTCATTCAAGTAAAGAGGTTTCCACAGAGCTAGGGCATTAGCTAATCACAATATGCAAAAACCATCATACAACTACAATAGTAAAGCCCAAAATTAACATATTAAGATGCTACAGGGTCTAGAGCTAATCTTAGGAGATAAGAGATCACAGAATGCAAATTATAGTGAAGCATGGCATGAACAGTAGACTATTCTCATGTGTCACAGAATGACATCACTGTTGAACACCATCACAGTTGAATCAAAGTTCAGACACATGTGCAGGAGAGAAATTAATCATTATGAGGGTTTAACAGAGTGTAGAAGCAAAAACCCCCATATCCCCGATGCTTCAGAGTTCACAAGAGCTTTGAGAATGGGCTCCGAGCAGTGCTTGCACCGGAGGAGGTTATTCAATAGTTTCAGCGAGTTTGAAAGTAACAATGAGTGAATGAGAGAGTAGTGAAAAACATTAGTCAGAGTCCCGATCCCCCAAAATCTCTTTTGAGAGGGGTGTATATAGTATAGAAATCAAACAAGTAAACATGAAAAACAAATTGTTCAAACACAAATAAGGAAAGATATACTAGAATCAATTAGAATCGGTTGTTTAGGGCATAAACAAAGGGGGTTCAACAGGGAATAACAATTATCACACAAAATAATACTAAAAATAAAGGAATACAGAAGATTAAACAGAGAACGAAAAAAATCATACCAAAAATCATTTTGAATTAGATTTGGGGTAAAAAATAAAGTAGAAAATAGGGAAACATGGTAAATTAAATAGAGATACGGAAAAAGACTAGTCAAACATGGAAAAGGAAAAGTATCAATCAAGAACCAGTAAGAGATGAGGGAACATTTCAAACCCTAGTTCAAAAGGAAGCATGGATAGTCAAAGATATCACATAATCGGACCATATAGAATGTATATAGACAAAATATCATCTAAATTTCAAAGACTGAAGGCGGTGGAATCCTGCTTGGGTACTAGTACTTGCCAAATTTAGGGCAAGTACCATATAACATCATAATCTTGCAAGGAATACTGAGGAATCACATAAAAGGTAAGAAAATCATGGAAGGAATCCATAATTGAGATGGATTTGGAGAAAGTTTGAGTGAAGCGGCTAGGGTTAGAGGAGATGAGAGTAGAGAGGATTCTGAGGTGGCGGATTTAGAGGGAATGGTTAGGGTTTGGGGGGTTTGGTTAGTTAAAGGGGCGGATTAGATGTGGGCCGTTGATCTTAGAGATCGGAGATCAACGGCCAGAATTTAAAAGAGGGTTGGGTCGGGTTTTGGAAATGGGCACCAACCGGGTATTAGACAGGGTCATTTGGTCTTGGGCCAGGGGTAATTGGGCTAATTTGGGTCTGAATTTTGGTCTTAAAATGGGCTATTATGTAAATACACAAAATTTAGTAAAAATAATTTATAAAAAATGCTTAATTTAAATAAAAATATTATTTATGCAATTAAATGATTAACAATAATATCTAAACCCTAATTTTGAAAAAAAACGCTCTCCCTTCTCTCTTCTTTCTCTCTCTAGCGTGCATGATCGTTTAGGGCAGCCATGGCTGCTGCGAGCTCTCCCCAGCCTGTGGCTGTGGGAGAGTCCATTCAAACTACGCAAGAAACAGTTCATAATACAAAGGCAAAACAATCATACGATGCCCAGTTAATTCCAAACAAATCTGCTGCTACTTCATCCAAAATTGAGTTGTCTCCTGTCAACTTCGTGCATGGAGAACCAATAGTGGAGTTCACCATTGATGAGGTGAATGCGTTCACCATCGAGGAAGGTTTACATCAAGCTGTAATCCTCAAGTTCTCATATGGAAAACCAGACCTACATGAATTGCGACAAACCATACCGAAACAGTTTGATATCAAAGGATATTTTAACATTGGACAGTTGGAATATCGACATATACTGGTAAGATTTGATTTGTTTGAAGATTTTGTTCAAGTTCTATCGAGATCCACAGGCTATGTGAAGTCGAAGGGTGATGAGTTCTTCATTAGAACTTTCCCATGGACAATAGGATTCAATCCACGAGAAGAAACATCAAGAGCAGTAGTTTGGATCTCCATGCCTGAACTGCCTGCGAATTTCTATGTAAAAAAGTCATTACTGTCCATAGCTTCAGCAGTAGGAAAGCCATTAGCAGTGGATAAAGCAACACAAGATAGAACGCGACCAAGTACGGCTAGGGTTAAGGTGCTGTTAGACCTATTACACAACCATCCTAAAAGAGTTAGGATCCAAATCGTGGACAGAAATTTAGGTAACGTCGTTGAACGGTTATGCATGACGAGTAGGGAGACGTAATATTCGCCCTCAGCGGATATTACGGAGCGAATCCCATTTAGTATCAACTGTAGATCGACATTTACCGAAAAAAGAAGTCTTTTACCTTATTTAGACTTGTACTAGGACTAAAATTCCCCTACTGTATAAAGGGAAATATTTTCTTTATTCTGACACATTGTGACACGCAAATCAAAGGAAAAAAAGTGTATAGTAATAGAGTAGATGACACTTCCCTTTATGTGATGATCCCTGAGTGTGTGCACTCCCGAATTTTGATGTTGATGCTCCCCCTAATGTATGCACTCCTAAATTTTGATGTTGATGTTCCCCTGAGTTTCTTCTCTACTTTACTAATTTTTCTCCCTGCTTGACATCAATAAAAAAGGAAAGAACTACGGAATGCAGGTAGTAATGCAATGAATATGTAACAGATAATAAGCACATACAACATATATTGCAGATAAGGTAGGAAATACTATGACTTCAGCTGAGGCATAGAAAAATGGTTCTTACAGACCAGTACAAAATAAACAGTACCAAAACACAGGTCTCCGCAAATTCGTAAGACCATATATGGGGGCTGACGCCTGCCCAGTGCCGGAAGAATTATTTTGTCACACACATAGAGTAGGCCTTAGTTCCTCCCCAGAAAGTACTTCAGGGTATTGATCACTTTGGTACAGAAAAAGTCATAGGAGGTTTCAACTTCTTTGGTGAGCTTGTCCATTTTCTCTATCATGGAGTTGAAAGCCCTGATTCCTTGTCTCTTAGTGGCTCCCATGTCCATTCTGAGTTTAGCCACATCTCTACCTATTTCTTTAGTGACATCCTTTATCTTGTCCACTTGTTCTTTCATGGCAGTGAGCATGGTCTTCAATCCTTCCAATCCTTGTTGAATTTGCTTTAAGTTGTTGGGATCAGTCGACTGAGTCTCTATTGGTTCAACAGGTGGCTCAACTTGCACTGAAGTATCTCCAATCTTGGCACACCTTACCTATCCATCTTCACTTAATGTGTAGCCTATCATAGCAAAAGTCGTCTCATCACATGTACTGGATATGAGTTTGAGAGAAAAAGGTGCCAAATCAACCTTCATTACTTCTAGAATATGAGAGATAAGCAGACCATTGAGTAAACAGGAAGCAGAGGATGAAACATCTCTAATGTTTTCAAGCATGTATAGGAGAATCCACACAAACCAATGTAACGACCCGGCCGGTCGTTTTAAGAATTAATGCCCCGATCCCCTATTAACTGCATTCCCATATTTGTTTCTGCTATTGTGAGTTGCCGATAGGATTTATTTGGAGTTTTGGAGAGTTTTGGGACACTTAGTCCCTAAATGAGAGTTTTAGTTTTAGAATTTGGACCATAGTCGGATAGTGTGACAACAGCCTCGGAATGGAATTCCGTTGGTTCCTTTAGCTCCGTTGGGTGATTTCGGGTTTAGGAGCGTGTTCAGATTGTGTTTTGGAGGTCCGTAGCTTAATTAGGCTTGAAATGCTGAAAGTTAAAGTTTTGAAGTTTCCGGTTCGATAGTGAGATTTTGATATCGGGGCCGGAATGGAATTCCGGGAGTTGAGTAGCTCCGTAGTGTTGAATGTGATGTGTGTGCGAAATTCTATTCGGACGAGGTTTGATAGAATTTTTGATCGAAAACGTAAACTGAGAGTTTTTGAAGTTCTAGGCTTGAATCCATGGTTAATTTGATGTTTCGATGTTGTTTTAGGTGTTTTAAGGATTGGTATAAGTTTGGATAGGGGTATATGACTTGTTCGTGCTTTTGGTTGAGGTTCCGGGGGCCTCAGGATGATTTCGGATAGTTGACGGAGAGATAGGCATTTGGAGTTGGCAGTTGAAGCTGTGTTTCCTGTTATAACCA
This sequence comes from Nicotiana attenuata, assembly GCF_001879085.1. NCBI lineage: Eukaryota > Viridiplantae > Streptophyta > Magnoliopsida > Solanales > Solanaceae > Nicotiana > Nicotiana attenuata. Next base: position 598,541 of record NW_017670425.1, read on the forward strand.
CACCTGCATGTGTGGGACCGCAGAAGCGGCTATGTGACCGTAGAAGCGAAATTTGGCCAAGGCTCCAGGACCGCAGGTGCGGCTAGGTGATCGCAAATGCGGAGCCGCAGATGCGGCCAAGCGATCGCAGATGCGGACCCGGCCTGTTAAGTGAATTTCACACCTGCCATGCCTTTTCCGCAGGTGTGCTCCATTGACCGCAGATGCGGTAATCCCTAGGCTGAAAAATGAGATTTCGAGGGTTGAGTTCATAACTTGGAAAAATCAATTTGGAGCTCGGGGCAAGACGATTCTGTGGGGTTTTTGAAGAGAAGATCATTGGGTAACAATTCCTTATCCCTTTCTAGTTGTATTCCATTAATCTATTGTTAGTTTTATCATTTAATTTCGGATTTGAGATGAAAATTGGGGAAAAATTTGGAGAAAGTTCTTAGACCTAAATTTTGAGTTTTGATTGGGAATTTGACATTGGATTTGGATAATTTTGGTATGGTTAGACTCGTGAGAGTATGAGGATTCTAAAAATGTAAATTTTACCCAATTCCGAGACGTGGGCCCGGAGGGCGTTTTGGTCATTTTACCTAATTCGCGTATTAGCTTAGAATTTATTTGTAGAATCAGTTACTTGAAGTGTTATTTACATTATGCAATTGAATTGAATAGATTTGGGCCATTTGGAGTCGAGTACTCGTGGCAAGAGCGTGGTTTCGAGTGGATTTTGAGTCGGTTCGAGGTAAGTGGCTTGCCTAACCCTGTGTGGGGGAACTCCCCTTAGGATTTGGTTTGTTGATAATTGAAATGCCTTGTACGTGAGGTGACGAGTGCGTACTTGTGCTAAGTTGTTGAAAATTCGTTTCCTTAAGTAACTATAAATGTGATTTCCTTTTTCTTGTTCATACCGTGTGTAATTTAAGCCTGCTATTAGCTTAGGAAAACATGTCTTATTGTCTTAATTGCCTTATTTTCTCAACTGCTTTATTTGGATGATGTGTGGCATGCTTGGTTAGAAATACCTGTTTTTACCTTGGTATGAAATTAAAACTGAATCGAGTATTCTTCGTGTTGCTGCTGTGTGTTTACTTTGGGACTACGGGACGGTATCCCGGGAGAACCCCCCCTGCTTGTTTACTTGGGGACTACGGATTTGTATTCCGAGAGATCCCCTGCATCTGTATTGATTTGGATTGTAGTGCGGGATACCGAGAGATCCCCAGCACGTATATTGAGGATACTAAGAGATCCTTGGGATACCGAGAGATCCCCAGCATATATATTGAGAATACTAAGAGATCCTCGGGATACTGAGAGATCCCCAGTACACATATTAAGGATACTAAGAGATCCCCGGTTGTTATCTCTGTGTTGAGCTGTATTCCTTTCCGTGATTATTTTGCCTCTATTATAGTTGTTGTTGTTCTTTCTATCATGTGTTACTTCTTACTGTTGCACTTAATTATACTGTATTATTCTATATTGTTATACCTTGTATTTCATTTAACCTCAGTAGGGCCCTGACTTTCCTCATCACTACCTGACCGAGGCTAGGCTTAGCACTTACTAAGTACCGCTATGGTGTACTCATGCCCTTCTTGCGCATGTTTTTCATGTGCAGATCCAGGTACTTCCACTCAGTCTTATCACGCTTGAGGCGAGGCACTTTGTAGAGACTCCGAGGTATATCTGTCGCGTCCGCAGACCGAAGAGTCCCTTTCTATTCTCAGTACTCGTATAGCCTTTTTCTTTCTTTTCCCTTGTGGTAGACATTTCTGGAGTTAGAGCTTATTATGTAATCTTTTAGCTTGTGATTCATGGGGTTCCAGATTTTGGGAGTGTTAGATTGGGATTCTTGTACAGTTATATGCCAGGCGGCATCTTAAACACTGTTTAATTTTGTTATCTCGGTTTTTAATTATTTTCTTTCCGCAATTGTTTCTTTTTTCGCATATATTAGGCTTACCTAGTCGTAGAGACTAGGTTCCATCACGATAGTTCACGGAGGGCGAACTGGGGTCGTGACAAGTTGGTATCAGATCTCTAGGTTTATAGGAGTCATGAATCACAAGCCGGTTTATTAGAGTTTCGCGGATCGGTACTGAGACGTCTGTACTTATCTACGAGAGGCTATGTAACTGTTAAGAAAGTTCCACTTCATTTGATTTCCTTGTCGTGCAAGATTTTTATATCACAATTCTAAACTTCTGCCTTCTATTCTCTCACAGATGGTGAGGACACGTGCTACCCGAGATGATCAGGCACCCGCGCCCCCTACTGGAGCCGCTAGAGGCCGGGGCCGGGGTAGAAGCCGAGGACGGGCACGTGGTGCAGCCAGAGCACCCACGCGAGCTACCACCGAGGTGCCACCAGCAGCTCCAGCCGGAGTCCAGACATCTGATACGTCTGCTACTACTACTCCAGCACTCCAGGAGACTCTAGCGCAGTTTATGACTATGTACACTACTCTAGCTCAGGCAGGGCTGCTTCCCCTTGCTGCAGCTGCATCCCTGGCCGGGAGAGGAGCACAGAGTCCCGCGGCCCGCACTCCTAAGAAGCGAGTGCATGTTGATCAGGTCCCAAAGATTATTCCCGTACAACCGGTAGCCTAGCTCAGCCCGAGGAGAGGGCAGTAGCTTCAGAGGAGGAGCAGAAGAGGCTTGAGAGGTTCAAAGAGTATCAGCCTCCTACGTTCAGCGGACTAGCCTCAGAGGATGCTCTTGGATTTCTAGAGGAGTGCTACCGTATCCTCCGTACCATGGGTATATCAGGATCGATCGGGGTTTCCTTCACTACCTTCCAGCTTCGAGGAGCCGCCTATCAGTGGTGGCGTGCTTATGAGTTAGACAGTCCAGATGAGGCAGCTTCCCTGACTTGGGCTCAGTTTCAGATATGTTCACGAGAGAGTATGTTCCCTAGAGTCTCAAGGACGCTAGGCGCGCAGAGTTTGAGCTTTTGCGCCAGGATAATATGACTGTCTCGGAGTATGCTATCCGTTTCACCGACTTGGCTAGACATGCACCAGCTTCGGTTTCTATTGTTCGCGAGAAGGTTCACTGGTTTATTGAGGGGCTTATTCCCAGCATCCGGTCTAGCATGGCTCGTGAGTTGGAGATGGATATTTCTTATCAGCAGGTGGTGAGCACTGCTAGGAGGATTGAGGGTATGCATGCTAGGGATAGAGAGGAGAGGGAGGCCAAGAGGTCTTGAGAGTCGGACCATTATTTTGGTGCACGTGCCCTAACTACAGGTCATCATGGTAGGGGTTATATGAGTCGCCCTGTTCATTCAGCTCTTCCAGCGTCCAGTTGTATTCCAGCTCCTCCCAGACCTCAGGAGCCTTATTACGTGCCACCAGTATCTACTGCGCCTCCTGCATGGGGTGCTTCCAGTGGTCAGTCTAGCAGACCTGGCGCGAGCCAGTCACAGCCGCCACATCCTCCCAAAGCTTGTTTTGAGTGTGGTAACACACGCCATGTGGTGAGGGATTGCCCTAGACTTGGGAGGGCTGCACATCCACAGACTTCTCCGCCACAGCGCGCCCCGCAGAGTTCTCAGGCCATGATCACAGCACCAGTTGCTACCCCACCCGCTCAGCCAGCTAGGGGTGGAGGTCGGGGAGGTAGAGGTCTCCCTCGAGAGGGAGGTCAGGCCAGATACTATGCCCTTCCTGCTCGTACCGAGGTTGTCGCCTCCAATTCTGTCATCACAGATACTATCCTGGTCTGTCATAGAGATGCATCGGTTCTATTCGGTCCAGGCTCCACTTATTCTTATGTGTTATCTTATTTTGCCTCATATTTGGGAGTATCTCGGGATTCTTTGAGTTCTCCTGTTTATGTTTCTACTCCTATTGAAGATTCTCTTGTTGTGGACCGCGTTTACGGTCGTGTTTGATTTTCTCTTAGTGGTTTTGAGACCAAAGCCGATTTGTTATTTCTCAGCATAGTAAACTTTGATGTTATTCTGGGCATGAACTGGTTGTCGCCCCATTATGCTATTCTTGATTGTCACGCGAAAACCGTGAAGTTACCTATGCCAGGTGTAACGCGAGTAGAGTGGAGGGGTA
>NW_017670425.1:602610-639773 GCF_001879085.1 Nicotiana attenuata
AGTGAAGGTTCAGTGGCGGGCTCAGCCGGTCGAGGAGGCGACTTGGGAGATCAAACAGGATATGCGCAGCCGTTACCCTCATCTTTTCATTACTTCAGGTATGACTCTATGCTCGTTCGAGGACGAACGAATTTTTAAGTGTGGGAGGATGTAACGACCCGACCGGTCATTTTAAGAATTAACGCCCCGATCCCCTATTAATTGCATTCCCCATGTTTTTTCTGCTATTGTGAGTTGCCAGGAGGATTTATTTGGAGTTTCGGAGAGTTTTGGGACACTTAGTCCCTAAATGAGAGTTTAAGTTTTAGAATTTGGACCGTAGTCAGGACAGTATGAAGACGGTATCGGAATGGAATTCCGTTGGTTCCGTTATCTCCGTTGGGTGATTTCGGGTATAAGAGCGTGTTCGGATTGTGTTTTGGAGGTTCGTAGCTTATTTATGCTTGAAATGCCGAAAGTTGAATTTTTGAAGTTTCCGGTTCGATAGTGAGATTTTGATATCGGGGCCGGAACGAAATTCCGAGAGTTGGAGTAGCTCCGTAGTGTTGAATGTGACGTGTGTGCAAAATTTCAGGTCATTCGGACGAGGTATGATAGACTTTTTAATCAAAAACGTAAATTGAGAGTTTTTGAAGTTCTAGGCTTGAATCCATGTTTAATTTGATGTTTCGATGTTTTTAGGTGCTTTAAGGATTGGTATAAGTTTAGATAGTGGTATATAACTTGTTCGTGCTTTTGGTTGAGGTCCCCGGGACCTCGGGATGATTTCGGATGGTTGATGGAGAGTTAGGCATTTGGAGTTGGCAGCTGAAGCTGTGTTTCCTGTCATAACCGCACCTGTGTGTGTGGGACCGCAGGTGCGGCGCCACAGAAGCGGCTATGTGACCGCAGAAGCAAAATTTGGCCAAGGCTCCAAGACCGCAGGTGCGGCTGGGTGATCGCAAATGCGGAGCCGCAAATGCAGCCAAGCGATCGCAGATGCGGACCTAGCCCGTTAAGTGAATTTCGCACCTGCGATGCCTTTTCCGCAGGTGCGGGACCGCGGTGCGCTCCATTGATCGCAGATGCGGTAATCGCTGGGCAGAAATATGAGATTTCGAGGGTTGAGTTGATAACTTGGGAAAATCAATTTGGAGCTCGGGGTAAGGCGATTCTGTGGGGTTTTTGAAGAGAAGATCATTGGGTAACAATTCCTTATCCTTTTCTAGTTGTATTCCAATAATCTATTGTTAGTTTTATCATTTAATTTCGGATTTGAGATGAAAATTGGGGGGAAATTTGGAGAAAGTTCTTAGACCTAAATTTCGAGTTTTGATTGGGAATTTGACATTGGATTTGGATAATTTTGGTATGGTTAGACTCGTGAGAGTATGAGGATTCTAAAAATGTAAATTTTACCCGATTTCGAGACGTGGGCCCAGAGGGCGTTTTGGTCATTTTTCCTAATTTCGCGTATTTGCTTAGAATTTATTTGTAGAATTAGTTACTTAAAGTGTTATTTACATTATGCAATTGAATTGAATAGATTTGGGCCATTTGGAGTCGAGTACTCGTGGCAAGAGCGTGGTTTCGGGTTGGCTTTGAGTCGGTTCGAGGTAAGTGGCTTGCCTAACCTTGTGTGGGAGAACCCCCTTAGGATTTGGCTTGTTGATAATTGAAATGCCTTGTACGTGAGGTGACGAGTGCGTACTTGTGCTAAATTGTTGAAAATTCGTTTTCCTTAAGTAACTATAAATGTGATTTCCTTTTTCCTGTTCATACCGTGCGTAATTTAAGCCTGCTATTAGCTTAGGGAATCATGTCTTATTGTCTTAATTGCCTTATTTTCTCAACTGCCTTATTTGGATTATGTGTGGCTGACGAGGCCAATGCGTATAAGATTTGTTGCTCGTCCTCTGTCAAATTCTAGTATAGTTTATGATATCGTCCCACAGAGATTGGAGAATCTAGCTACAAACTTATAATATTCTTACTACTATTTGAGAGAACCAAATTGATGAAGTTTTGTTTGTTGAAAATTTAAATTGCTTGAGTTGAAACAAAATAACTTTCGGAAGATTTATATTTAAAAAGAGTTGGGAATCATTGAATTCACTCGATAGCGTGATAATAATAAAATCTTAGCTTCTACATGTATTTCTCTTAGGAATAACTGTTTACTGCTAATACAATTATATTTGCTCACTAAGAAATAATCAATTAATAACACTCCGTGAGGTTATGTAAATCAATTGATATATGACTTGTGACGATTAAACTGAAATAATTTTCTTGCCTGAATTGTGCTAAAACCTCTTGCGATTACTTTTTACAAAAAATCAATAATCTTGCCAACTACAACTCCTCCGTGAGAATTAGAATGGAAGTAAGCAAGATTAAAGACTTGGAATGATAGCTTAAAAAGAATTACTCTCACTCTATTATTTTACCCAATAGTTATCGTATATTAATTTTGCTTCGTGAGAATTACAAAATTGACATACAACTAACTTTGGAGAATAAATAGATAGAAGTGATAATAATTAACTAAAACTAATATTCCAGCACAATATAGAAATATAACTAGAAAGTTTCAGGTCAAGTATGTAGTAAAATTGAGATTAATATTATAACAATATCGAGCTTCATCAACTATCCCAACGAAAGAGATTACTCCATTATGGAGTATTTAAATCTCACAAAGAAAGGAATTCTTAAAATACTATCAATACTCTTAGAAAATCCAAAAGACTACAAGATAAAGTGAAATATATAAAGAAAGAAGCAAAGACCAAAGCTTGAGAAAAGTTGCTAATTAGGCACGTATGATCTTCTCCCCCCCTCAACACAAAATATGACATCTTTTTTATAGAAATCAAATCTCATAAGGTGCCACGATGCCTCGTGGTTCTTTTGCCATGATGCGTCGTGCTTCTATTGCCATGATGCGTCGTGATCTCTTTTTATTCCTTTATTTGCTTTATCATGATATTTTTTTTTCATGCAAAATACTATTAGAAAATACAGATAATTGACATTATATATATATATATATATATATATATATATTATTTAAAATAATTTATTTTTAAGTATATAATATATGAATATTTTATAGTCATCAGTGGCATGCTAGGTTAGAAATACCTGTTTTTACCTTGGTATGAAATTAGAACTGAATTGAGTATTCTTCGTGTTGCTGCTGTGTGTTTACTTTGGGACTACAGGACGGTATCCCGGGAGATCCCCCCGTGCTTGTTTACTTTGGGACTACGGATTTGTATTCCGGGAGATCCCTTGCACCTGTATTGATTTGGATTGTTGTGCGGGATATCGAGAGATCCCCACCACGTATATTGAGGATACTAAGAGATCCTTGGGATACCGAGAGATCCCCAGCATATATATTGAGGATACTAAGAGATCCTCAGGATACTGAGATATCCCAGTACACATATTGAGGATACTGAGAGATCCTCGGGATACTGAGAGATCCCCGGTTGTTATCTCTGTGTTGAGCTGTATTCCTTTCCGTGATTATTTTGCCTCTATTATAGTTGTTGTTGTTCTTTCTATCCTGTGTTACTTCTTACTGATGCACTTAATTATACTGTATTATTCTATACTGTTATACCTTGTATTTCATTTAACCTCAGTATGGCCCTGACTTTCCTCGTCACTACCCGACCGAGGTTAGGCTTGGCACTTACTGAGTACCACTGTGGTGTACTCATGCCCTTCCTGCGCACGTTTTTCATGTGCAGATCCAGGTACTTCCACTCAGTCTTATCACGCTTGAGGCGAGGCGCTTTGTAGAGACTCCGAGGTATATCTGCCGCGTCCGCAGATCGAAGAGTCCCTTTCTATTCTCAGTACTCGTATAGCCTTTTATGTATATTCCCTTGTGGTAGACATTTCTGGAGTTAGAGCTTATTATGTAATCTTTTAGCTTGTGATTCATGGGGTTCCAGATTTTGGGAGTGTTAGATTGGGATTCTTGTACAGTTATATGCCAGGTGGCATCTTAAACACTGTTTAACTTTGTTATCTTTGTGTTTTAATTATTTTCTTTCCGCAATTGTTTCTTTTTTTCCGTATCTGTTAGGCTTACCTAGTCGTAGAGACTAGGTGCCGTCACGATAGTTCACGGAGGGCGAACTGGGATCGTGACAACCAATCAAGCATTTTATTGCGCACAAAACAATATAGAACAAAATATCCCTAGTGGTTAAGGTGCTAAAAGAGCCAGTCCTAGGGAGAAGGGTCATTGAAATCATATAAGCTAATACGCGATGTTCAAACTTTAAACTTTTGGGACCAATATTAGGGGGTGTGTTCAAACAGGATTGTTTTTGCCTTATCTAGGGACACTTCGAAATAGTTGGGCCAAGAATTTTGGACAAACACATCGTAACCATGAAACTTAGTAGAATTTTTTTTCTAAAATTGAAACACATCAAGCACAAATACGAGTACCTAAGACCGTTGACTCCAGATCGTCTTTGTCATTCATAAATAGATTTGCATAGAATATCCTCACAGGTTCTTCATACACAGTGTTTCCAATAGTGTCAAATAGAGGAGAAAGGCGTTAAACGTCAAAAATAGAGACAACATCATAATGAAAAACTTCCATGAGAGAGAGAGAGACTTAAAGAATGCCCATATTTTGACTTATAAGATTCAAGCCTAAATTTTTCAGTTGGAACTTAAAAGTTCAACTTGTCCTCAGGCCCAAACTCAATGCTTTCCACTTTTCCCTTTTTGAATACAGGCCTTTTGGGGATTTTGTCCATGTGTCTCTTTCTGGATCTTTCTGAATTAGTGCTTGATCTTCCGACGAGTCACTACATTCATTGTCAGTTTTGAGAGGATCGGAGTCAAGAGATGACACAAGATCAACTATTTCTTCAAGGTTTTGAGTCTTTTGGAACCGTCTGCTCCGCCTTGTGAATATGGAGACAAGATTTTTCTTTGCCATGATAGAGAGGTTAAGTGAGGAGTGAAAGAGGATGAGAGAATAGGGTTCTTAAGAAGCCGCTTGGGAGTGTGAAGGGTTGCATTAATTAGAGGAAAGGTTAGGCATAGAGTGAAGTGACTGTTCTGAGGAGTCGCTTCGGCGGCACAAATGAAAGGTAGTAATTACTGTCATATCATAATTAATGAAGGCAATCACTTATCAAACATTATAATAGGAAGTAAAATATACTGCCAATCTTAAGAACTAGAAAAAATCTTTTTACACGATAGGCAAAATTCCAATTTTACTATGCTGTAAGTAAAAGCGCTCTTCTAAAAGAGGTTTTGTAAAGATATCAGCAAGTTGAGACTCAGTATTAATAAATTTCAGTACTGTATCACCTTTAGCAACATGATCACGAATAAAATGATTCTTAATTTCTATGGAATGATGCACGAAAATTTTTGATAAACAAATAGCACTGGTGTTATCACATAAAATGGGAGTGGAAGTAAGATTAAGATCATAGTCTAAGAGCTGATGCATAATCTAGAGAATTTGAGTTCAAGAACTTCCAACAGCTAAAAATCCAGCTTCAATAGTCGATGATGCAACACAATTTTATTTCTTGCTATGCCAAAAAATTAATGCATTTCCCAGTAACTGAAAAGTTCCACTGGTGATCTTTCTGTCACTTCTATCACTTGCAAAATCTGTATCTAAAAAGCCTTTTAGATCAAAACTGTTAGAATAAGGATATCATAAACCTAACTCAGTGGTGCCATTAATATATCTAATGATACATTTTACCGTAGTCAGATGTGATTCCTTGGGAGCCAACTGAAATCTTGCATATTTGCGAACATTGAACATTTCCGGTCGACTAGTTGTGAGATATAGGAGGGATCCAATCATTTCTCTATACATGATTTCATCAAAAAAAATCCATCTTTGTCTTCTTCTAAATTTGTTGACGGGCTCATGGGAGTTCCATCTAGGCTTTGCATTATCCACACTAAACCTTTTTATAAGCTCCTTTGTGTTTTTGGTTTTGCTAATGAAGGTTCCTTTGGAAGATTGCTTAATTTGCAACACAAGAAAAAATGTTAGCGCTCCTATATTGCTCATTTTGAATTCTCTTTTCATAGTATGGGCAAATTCCTTACATAACACAGAGTTAGAACTTCCAAAGATAATATCATCTACATAAATTTGTGTAAAAAGATTACCTGAATTTGATCGCTTAATAAACAGAGTTGTAACGATATTACCTCGTTTGAAGCAATAATTTAATAGGAAGGAGCTTAGTCTCTCATACCAGGCTCAGGGAGCTTGTTTGAGACCGTATAAGGACTTTGATAACTTGAAAACATGATTTGGAAGACTATTGTTTACAAATCCAAGAGGTTGTTTCACATAAACTTCTTCAGAGATGTATCTATTTAAGAAAGCGGTTTTTACATCCATCCGAAATAGTTTGAAACCTTTGTGACCTACAAAAGTAAGCAATATTCGAATGGATTCTAACCTTGCCACATGAGCGAAGGTTTTGTCATAATCGATTCCTTCTTGCTGTGAGTAACCTTGAGCGACTAATCTTGCCTTGTTGCAAACTACTTGACCAGACTTATTCAGCTTATTTCTGAATACCCATTTTGTTCCTACGATTGACACATCAGAAGGTTTTGGAACTAGGTTCCATACTTTATTTCTTTCAAATTGTTTAAGTTCTTCTTTCATAACTTTGACCCAATTGTCATCCTTGAGTGCTTCATCAACCTTCTTTGGCTCAAGTTGGGATATTAGATCCATGTGAGAGTTCAACTTCTGAGACCTTCGGGTGGTAATGCCTTCTTGAGGACTGTCAACCTCATTTTCATTTCTTTAAGGAATTTGTTCGGAGATATAGGATGAAGTTTCTGCAGCTTTTTTTGTAGTCAGCTGAGATTCATCTAGGATCGAGTTTTCAGCATTGTTTTCAAGGACTTAAACAATTTTTGACTCACCTACACGATCTTCATCTTCTTCTTCTTCTTCTTCTTCTTCTTCTTCTTCTTCTTCTTCTTCTTCTTCTTCTTCTTCTTCTTCTTCTTCTTCTTCTTCTTCTTATGACAGTCCCACCACGGGTAGTGTCAATAAAAACTACATGAATTGATTCTTCTACTATAATAGTATGTTTATTGTAAACTCTATAAGATCTACTTGATGGAGAATAACTAAGAAATATACCTTCATCACTTCTAAGATCGAACTTACCAAGGTTATCCTTACCATTGTTGTGAACATAGCACTTGCATCCAAAAGGGTGAATGTAACTCACATTTGGCCTTCTTCCTCTCCATAGTTCGTAAGGCGTCTTCTTTAAGATTGGCCTGATTATGCATGTATTAATGATATGACATGTTGTGCTTATTTCTTCTGCCCAGAAATAGTGAGGTAATGAGCTTTCTGCGATCATTGTTCTTGTCGTGTCTTGCAATGTCTGGTTCTTCCTTTCTACTACCCCATTTTGTTGAGGAGTTCTTGAAGATGAGAAGTTGTGTGTGATTCCATAATCATTGCAGAAGGTTTCAAAAACCTTGCTCTAAAATTCTCCTCCATGATCACTTCTTATTGAGGAAATGCAAAGACCTTTTTCACGTTGTACTTTTTTGCAAAAGACTTCAATGTTCTTTAGTGCCTCATCTTTGTGACTCAAGAAAATAACCCAGGTGAAATGAGAATAATCATCAACAATGATAAATTCATATTTCTTACCATTTATACTAGATGTTCTTGTTGGTCCAAAATGATCCATGTGCAGTAGTTGCAAAGGTTTTCAAGTTGAGGCAATGTCTTTTGATTTAAAAGAGAATCTAGTCTGTTTGCCAAATTGACATGCATCACAAATGTGATTTTTTGAAAAATTCAGTTTTGGAAGGCCAATGACTAGATCTTGTTTTGAAAGCTTTTCAATGGAATGCATGCTTGCATGTCCTAATTTTTTATGCCACAACCAAGGATCATCTATCATGGATGCCAAACAAATATGATTATCAAGATTATCTAGTTTGCTAAGAGTATAAACATTCTTGTATCTGTTTCCAGAAAGAATAGAATTAGCTGATTCATCTATCATAGGCCAGCCGGTTTTTTTAAAACGTACCTTGTAGTCACTAGTGGGTCCTTTTTAGTTAGACTTAGAGGTGGAAGCCTCATTAGATTTTTTGGGTCTCCAAAACCATTGCCTTTTGTTCCTGAACCTACAACTATTAGAAAAATAACCAGATTTACTGCAATAAAAACAAGTAGGGTGACTATGTTCAGTTACCTTATGGGATCTGATAAAAGGTTCCCTCCTGGGATCTTTTTGACTAATCGACTTATTTGGCTTAATAGAGCTATGACTGGTGGATTTTCGTAATCCATTTAACTGAAGCTAGAGCTCACAGACTTCTTCCTGAAGCATGCCTCTTTCAATTTCACAAACCTCTAGTTTTAGTTCCCAGTCCTTTTTTTCTTTTTGAATTTTGTGAAGTTCATGAAGGACCTTTTCAAGATCAATCATAGCTAAATCAATAAATTCTTGAAGTTCAATGCATTTAGGACAGGGACGTACCTCGTTGGTTTCTCCAATTGCCATAAGACTTAACTTTTCAACTCGTTCATTCTTTGGTTCTTCATCATTACTTCCTCATGTTGCCATGAAGCATATTTTGTCCATTTCTTCACTTTCAGATCCTTCTTCATCACTCCAAGCTCCGAATGATTTCTTCTTTCGAAAATCTTTGTTGATTTTCTTTTTTATCTCTGGACATTCAGCTTGTATATGGCCAAATTTTCCACATCCATAGCACCTTCCATCATTTTTATTTTGTGTCCTTCCCTTTCTGGCAAATTATTTACATTTTCTTCCTCCTCTGATTCTTCTCATCATATTTGATACTACCCTAGATAACATTGATATATTTTCATCATGTTCTCCTCCTCCTCCTCCTCCTCCTCCTCCTCCTCCTCCTCCTTCTTCTTCTTCTTCTTCTTCTTCTTCTTCTTCTTCATTTTCAGACTCTGCTACTGTTACCTTGAAAGGAACATTTTTCTTTTTCTCTTCTGGTGCACATATTTTTAGATGAGTCTTTTCTAAAGCTATGAGGTCTCATCGTAATTCATCATATGACATTTTATCATGATCTTGACATTCTAAGGCAATGACTTTAGGCTGCCATGCTGTAGGTAAACTTCTGAGAATTTTTCTGACTTGTTCTCCAGTTTTTAAGGGTCTTCCAAATGATCAGATCACCAATGATCTTGTTGAATCTTGAGAACATTTCTTCAACAGATTCACCCTCCTTCATTTGAAATAGCTCATATTCATGAACTAGAAGATTTATCTTTATCTCTTTGACTTTGTTTGCACCTTCATAAGTAACTTCTAGTTTGTCCCACATTTCTTTTGCAATTTCACAGCTTGATATCTTCTCATACTCTTCTACACTTATGGCATTGTACAGGATATTTATTGCCTTGGCATTCACTCGAACAACGACTGCTTGTTCATCAGTGTAATCATCTAAATCGAGAGGGTCGGATGATACCATAACCTCACCGTCTTTATCATTCCTTGGTGGAATCAGGAGATCTCCCTTTTTGATCATATGCTATACCTTAATGTCATATGATTTTGTGTAGGTTTCCATGCGCACTTTCCAGTGCGAAAAGTGTTGACCATTAAAGTAGCGTGGTCTTACTTGATAAGTTTCTTCTTAAAATAGTGCTCCAATGACTGTTTGATCCCATGATCATTTCTTCACTTACTGTTAAGCAATACTTGTGAGACTTAGCTCTGATCCCAATTGAAAAACAAGAGGGGAGCAGTGAATTGTGACTAATTAAAAATCAGTTGACTAAAGAGAGCAATAATCAACTCTTTTTTTCCCAAGGGTTAGAGTTTAGCATAAGCAAATTGTGCAGGAGTAAGAAAGTAGTAAAGACACAATTTTTTTTACTAGTTTAGCACCATTGTGGTACTTAGCTCAATTCCCTTGGGTCGCAAGGGTTCTCTTAGATCTTTAATATGTGAATCGTTACAGCAATTGTGGTTTTAGTTAGTTCACCACCAACGATATTCAGTTACAACGGTTCTTGATGCTTGACACAACTTCTTGTTTGTTTTCTAACTCTTCATATCTTTTGTGACACTCGTAGACTCAAGAATACAATATTTGTACTAATAACTAGAAAGATAGAGAAACATGCTGCATAATTTTCCTTATGTCTTTCAGTTCTTCAGATAGGTAGGTCTTAAGATCTTCTCATTGATGGAGCCGTTGCACATAGACCACTGTTGAGGCAAAGGATATTCTAAGATATTCGACCCAAGGGTTGCCTCTGAATCCAGCTTGCAGGGAAGACTTGAATCAATGAACTTCTTTCCTTTTTGTGTTCATGATTTCTAGGAGCAATTATCGTCGCAACTTGATTGATCTTTGATCACTCTAACTTTCATCAAAATATTCAGATTTCTTTATCTAGAGATTCTCCTTTATTCCCGAATAGATTGCTCATCCTTATTTGCTTTAAACATCGCTTAAAACAGCTTCAACTTGATCTCTTTTCCTTTTGACATCTTCAGCAGTTGCATAGCTTTCCTTTCAAGTTCCTGAATTCTTGCAATCAATTAGAATTGTTTAGATTTGTGCTATTGTCATCGTTAAACATAGGTGTAATAATTTTTGAATAACAGCAAGGATTCTTTTAAGCTATTTGATAACAACAAGAATATTTTTGTGCAGAAAATAAAATGGAGGGCAAGGTTGTCCCATCTCGAATAAGTTCAGAGACTAAATTGGCCCTTTTCCTTTTTTAAATAGTATAAATCGTACCGTTAGGCGATAATATGACTAGTTTATTAGATTAGATTTTCTAGTAGCTACTGTGAAAATCCCCCAAAAAAAAGTTGTCATTTGCTTTAGTTAACCCCAGAAAAATACTTCAATCTGTATTAATGTGTTTGCATCTTTTCGGGGGTAGATGGTTAAATTAATTAATTTTTAGTGTGAATTAACATATAAAATTTATATATTTTTTGAAACTAAATTTATTATTTAGAAACTACATAAAGAAGTAGTATAAGTTATAATATTTAAAAACTATTTTACAGAAGGTATGATTACAGAAAATTTTGTTTGACTTTTTAAATAGTGTAGTTTTTTTTTTTTGTTGAAAGGGAGGGAGTATAAAAAAGAAAAAAAGGAAAAGAAAAACTAAGACAGGAAGAGGCATTGTAGTTTGTTTGTACAGTTATTTTTTTTTTCTTTCCCTTTTTTCCATGTGATAAACAGTTTGTTTGTTCAATTCAATTTGCAAAAGAGATCATCATCGACACTGTTATTTCTCTTTACACACACACTCTCTCTCTCCTTCTTCATTTCCAGATCCAAAGGGACGAATTAGCAACTGATTCATTCCCAGATCGTTCAATTGCATCTTCCCCAGATCTCCAAATTCTCAGCTTCAGCTCTCATTTGTGGAGCTAACCACTAATCAAACTTGTAAACAGTTAAAAGAAGTCAGCACTCCTGGATCTGATCGAGCTTTCCCATAGTTTCAAAACGGACCCAATCATGAATCCCTTCTCCTCCGGCACGCGTCTCAGGTTAGTACAATCCAAGTTCATCAATTTTCTGCTATGTTTTTGTCATTGTGATTTAATTGCATAACTTTGTCGAAATCACTAACGGCATTTCTGTCGTATTGTCGATAATGGTTTGGTCCGCATCCTTGGGCTGATGTGATTAATGTCTCATTTATTTAAGGGCTATATTCATGTAATGCGTTTACTTGGTTGCAAGGGATTTAAGCTTAATTCCTAATTATTTTATCACTTTTGGAAGTGAATGTAAACCTTTGTTTATTTGTTGAATTTCTCTTTTAAATTGTCCATGGGGTTTCTTGGTTTAGTGCTGTGCCGAAACGCAGAATCATTTCAAAAATGGTTGGAGTTGCATCGTCTAAGCTATGGAACTGTGTTGGTTCTTGAACTCAGTTAAGTGGAAGAGGGGACGGTTGGAACTATGATCGAGCAGAATGAAAATACTTGTGGTTATTACCATTGAATTGTGCAAGTGTTATGTGATAGGATCCCTTGAATGCAGTATTTTAGTGATTAGTACCATTAGTGGCCCTTAATTCTTCTGATTGGATAGTTAGAATCTTAGGCCCCGTTTGGCCATGAGTTTTGCCAAAATAAATTTGGGATTTATTTTCAAAACTCATGTTTGGCCATAAATATTGCCCATATTTTGGCCAAATCCCAAAATCAGCTATTGAGCTGATTTTGGGCCAAAATCCCAAAACTTGGGAATTATATACATGTTTTTCCAAAATAAAGTTGGAAAATATGTTTTGAAAACGTATGCCCAAACACATTTTCATCTTCAAATCAAACTTCACCCAAATCAGATTTTTCAAAATAAATTTTGGATCTTTGGCCAAACGCTAGCTTAGTTTTATGTCTTTTACCACCACAAAGACACTAACCCTTAAACTAAAGTTAATTGCTTGTTTTTTCTCGACCCTTTCTTTAATTCTCTTCCTTGGATAGTTATAGTCTTAACACTTTGCAGTTTGGACTAATACACAAGAAATGAAGATCAGCAACCTGTTTCTATTCTTTGTTATTTTGTTAGCACAGGAAGCTTCTTTGTAATCCTAGATTGCCGAAAAATAAAGGCAGCCCGGTGAACACTAGATCCGGGGAAGGGCCTCAGCCAAAGGGGTCGTGATGTAGGTAGCCTAACCTTTCAAGCGTCAGTGGCTAATTCCACGGCTTGAACAGAGACAACTTTACTGTTGCTCCAAGGCTTCCCTTCACATTGCTTAAAAATGAGACTTATTAATAAATGGATCCCCTGATTTCCAGATTGTCCTGTAATGCCAGTCAGAGGGGAAAGACCAAATTGAAGGATATTCCCAATGTGCTATGTTGTCTGTTCTTTTGAGCCTGTTGCTCCATATCATGTTTATATAATAATCAAACCCTTTAGTGGTGGCTTCTGTAAGAGTTGGTTTCTCCTTTTCCTCGATGACAAGGCTTTAGAAGTGAGAATGTGGACATGGGCGTTTGTTAAGATGTTGGACATTATGAAAAATTGTGTTTCTTCATGGGTTGATGGTTTTACAGCTTTTTGACACCAATGTTATATAGTGCTGAGGATGAAGAAGACTATATAATATTTATGGAAGAACTCTTAAAATAAAACCTAATTAGAGAAAGCAAAAGCCCTTATAATTGTG
Organism: Nicotiana attenuata; assembly: GCF_001879085.1. Taxonomy (NCBI): domain Eukaryota; kingdom Viridiplantae; phylum Streptophyta; class Magnoliopsida; order Solanales; family Solanaceae; genus Nicotiana; species Nicotiana attenuata. The sequence goes on from NW_017670425.1 coordinate 615,824, forward strand.
CGAGTTTTTGTAAGAAATTGGAGTGAAGACAAAAGAGGAGAAACTAGAATAGTCATAAATTATAAACCTCTTAATAAAAAGGTTAGAGAGCATTATGGATAGACCCTAAGGAGATGGAACTCATTAAGGATTATTTTATTTTCTCACAGAAAGCATTCAGGAAACAGGAATTACCTGCACTACAATGTTTATTCCTTAAAAAAGTTTTATCTTCAGCTGCTGATTGACTACCTCATTTTATTTGCCCCATCCTTGCATGATACATTCCCACAGGAAAAAAGAAAATTTGTGTATGGATGCTGATGCAAAGTTTCTCTTTCAGATTATGTTTAGTTAACCGAAGATGCTTAGTGCATGAGATAGCATAGGTGTGATAAAGACCATGATGTACCCTTATTGTTGCAATGCAGGGACATGATTAGGGCTATACGTGCTTCCAAAACTGCAGCAGAAGAGCGTGCCGTAGTAAGAAAAGAGTGTGCTGCTATTAGAGCTTCAATCAGTGAAAATGATCCAGACTATAGACATCGTAATCTTGCAAAACTCATGTTCATTCACATGCTTGGTTATCCAACACATTTTGGTCAAATGGAATGCTTGAAGTTAATCGCATCTCCGGGATTTCCAGAAAAACGAATAGGATATCTTGGTCTAATGTTGCTGCTTGATGAAAGACAAGAAGTTCTCATGTTGGTTACAAATTCTATAAAACAGTATCCATTTCAAACTTACTGCTTTTATAGTGGTCTCTCTTTAATTTAGTATTCTACATTATTAGAAGGCACTTGAATAATTGGACCAAATTAAAATGTTTAAGAAAGATTTTCTGGAAAAGAGGTTTTCAAATCTCTCTTTTATTTCTTTTTCAGAAAACACCTAAAATTCATAAGATGATGCAAGTTGATTTATCCCCCAATAAAGAGAAAAAAAAATTAAAAAGAAAATAGATGCTGCTCAGTTCGTCTGGAAGATGAAATTATGATTTTCTTTGATATCTTAACTTTTAATAGAGATCTTAATCACACCAACCAATATATTGTTGGACTTGCACTTTGTGCCTTGGGGAACATTTGTTCTGCAGAAATGGCTCGTGATTTAGCACCTGAAGTTGAAAGGTTGCTGCAGTTTAGAGATCCTAATATTCGAAAGAAGGTACATCTTATATCTCTTGCTAAAAGATAAGAGTTTTTCATTTGAATTGTAATTAAGTTCCATTCCAAAATGTGAAATTCTGTTGGATTAAGTCTGCCTACACAAACTCGTTAAGTATTAATTTCTTAAGGAATTCATGGATGAATCAATTAAAGTTGAGGTTCATCAGTACAGAAGAGAGGGAGAGGGATCTGAGTTAGAAGGAAAAGATAAAATGTTTAGTGTGTGTGTGAGAAACATTGATAGCTTAATAGGAATTTTGGTACTTTGTGAAAGTGAATTTGCTCAAATTTATTATGATGTCTGTGGGATCTGTGAGCCAATTCTGTGTGTTAGAAAAAAGAAAAATTCTCAGGAATTTCAGGATTTTTTATTAGAAGAAGTGGTATTTCCTTGAGCCTTGGGGTTGGCCTGGTGACAATAGACTTGAGCCTTGGGGTTTGCTCCCTTTCAAGGTCTCAAGTTCGAAACCCACTGGGTGCAAACAATTTCTGAGGGCCATCGGACTGGGTAAAACCTGAATTAACCGTGGTGCACTTGCGGGAAACTCCTTGCCGAGGGCCTGTGCACCCCCGGGATTAGTCGGGGCTCTTAGAGACTCGGACACCCGGTGCAAATCAAAAAAAAAAAAAAGAAGTGGTATTTCCTTGACCAGCAGTAATATGGAGACTGTCCTTCAGATGAGAGATTGCTGGTTTAGTAAAATGTTGAGATGGGGGCTTCATAATGAAACCATTACACTTTGAAATCCCAGATGGTAAAATTTGTATCACTCCCTCTGTCCCAATTTATGTAACACTCTTTCCTTTTTAGTCGGTTCTAAAAAGAATGACACTTTGTATATTTAGTAACAATTCAACTTTAAATTTCCCGTTTTACCTTTTAATGAAATGATTTTTAGTGACACAAATTTCTATAGTTTTTTGAGACCACAAGTTTCAAAAGTCTTCAGTTATTTCTTAAACTCCATGACCAATCAAACACCTTCACATAAATTGGGATGGTGCATCATTTTTGTAGAGCTGCCATCAATGTCTATTTAGGAATTGGGAACTAAATATGGATGGGAACTGATTATCCTTGGCGATTAAATGCTCTTGCTTGACGTTGTCACTGGATCACTGAACAGAAAATTGACTCCACAATCAAGTTAAATACGGGGAGAAAGCAGATACAGTTACTTTTGCTTAGAGTCACCAATGTAGACCATACATTGTTTTAGGAGTAGCTGTTACCGTTAGGTCAGTAGGCATGTCTCATTAGATACTTTTGGAATCACGTGCATTTATATGATTACTTTCCACAATCAACCATCAAAGTTTCCTTTTTGATCCATCATCTTGGGCTCTGCTAAGGGAGGAATAGCCTAGTGGATAGGACGGTTGGAGGTATGAGTCACCCAGGAAGCAAAGTGGGAAAGGGCCACTATTAACTCCTGGATGGGAGAGCGGGGAGGGGGGTGGGGGAGTTGGTTTTTGGTGGGCTTTTCCATATAAGAATGATCAATCATCTTGCGCTCTCATTCTAGTTGATCACTCTTCCTTTTTCTCTGCCTCCTTTCAACAAAATTCACTTATGCATATCTTTCAAGGTAATCCATTATCCTTTAAGTATTCTCATCTGTGTATTTGAGTACCAGTAATTTGATGTGTCTTTGTTCCTAAGCTTACATATGGTTATTGCCAACATTTACTCACTTTACTTCGGTCTATTGTAGGCAGCACTTTGCTCTATAAGAATTATAAAGAAGGTCCCAGATCTTGCGGAAAGTTTTGTAAACCCTGTAGCTGCCTTGCTTAAAGAGAAGCACCATGGAGTTCTCATCACTGGTGTCCAGCTTTGTGCAGATCTATGTAAAGTTAGTACAGAGGCCCTTGAATATTTTAGAAAGGTAAGTTGAATATAGGTAGGGTTATCTTTTCTACTTATACATTTTGTCACTAGGAAATCTGTTACCATTGGTATTGCTCACTCTTTCTTCTTTTTTGTGGCATTCTGCTCTTAGATGCAGTTGTGAGAAAGTATTGTTAAATAACGAACATATTTCTTCATTTTAACTGGTGTACAATTCTAAACACAGACAATAGTTACATAAAAAGCTAGCATTTTCTCTTTATGTAGCTCTTTCTAACTCCAATAAGGGGGTCTGACTTCATAAATTAAATATGGGAACCTGGGCCCCAAAAGAAAAGGACATGATAATCAAAACTGATGGAGAAGTTATGCACTGACAAGTATAGCTGTAACCTAAGACCCCCATCCCCAGAAAAAAAGGGAAAATATAACAAAGGGCGGGAGAAATTCTGAATGGTGTTTAGATTTTTGCTTCCATGACCTTATTCTATGTACTTGTTTGGAGCATGGTGTTTGTGATGGTAACTCCAGATTTTACTCTCGTTTGTGTTAGGGTTTTGAATTTCATTGCCATGTGAAATACTGCTTTTGTAATTCAAGGCTTTGTCGAGATCATTCCTGTGCCTAGTACTTTTTTTCCCACTTTTGGTTCTAACAAGAATAAATCTTGTTTTTATAATTTTTTTTATTTGCTGATTTATTGGTTGTTCAATTTTAGGAATCTTTTTCTTTTCTTGATAACATGGGGAAAATCCATGAATGAATCTTGTAACTAATGGTTTATCTGGAAAGGTAAGAAAGAAAGGCCAAGAAGAAGTTCTAGAAATTTCTGTGCTCTTGTTGGGTATGCAAAATGGAAATTGTATTCATATTGGGCCCATAAATTTTCTCTCTAAATCCAATTTTTTTTCCCCTTCCAATTTTCTCTTTCAGCCCAAGAAAAGAAAGTTAATACTTCTCTTCCCGATTTCCCTCTTTTTATTTCTCTTCCTTGCTATTCCTTTTTCTAGTGTCTCCAAAACAAGGGTAAGAATGTGAAGCTTTGGCATGCCAACCACCAGGTATACGTACGCCCACTGAGGTAATAGGAAAAGTTTTGTTTTTTTTTGGGGGGGGGGGGGGGGACCAGGAGAGACTTTCTTTTTGATAAATTAAACACTCATTTTTTGATTTTTCAAGATGGCGCTAAAACTATAAGTTCATTCGACTATGTAGGCTACTATCATTCTCTACTAAGCCTACCCAACTACCTGAACTAGAAGGTATCCTTCGTAAAAAGTGGATAGGAAACAAGAAGAACACTTAAATCTCTTAAGCTCTTCCTCATCGCTTATGATACGTCCTCCCGGTCTTTCCATTCCAAATACATCAAAAAGGCATAATGGACTAGATTTCCATGCTGCTTTCATTCCATGTACATGTTTTGGAGCAGAAATGCTTGATCAGCATATTATCTTTTAGTTCTTGCTTGTTATAGCTTTGAGTTTTGTGTGACCTGTTAAGTAGATTTGAGATATACCTCTACTTTTACTGATCGAAGCACATTATTAGGATCTCTGCCGCGCTTTCAATTCCGGTTCTTCCTTTCTACACCTCAGACTTTCTTTTTTTGAAGTTCCAACTGAAAAGAATGACTAAACTTGCACAGGTAATATCTTAATTTCAATTGTGCCATGATTGGCTGGGGTGAAAAGACAAGAGTTGGTGGGATATGAAGTAAAAGAGGAGGCATAGTGTTTAGTTTCTTTCGCTAATAATGAGGTATAAAGGGAAAGGAGCTGTTCTTTCTGTGTCATCTCTGAAAGTGGATGGAAAGGACGACGTAAATTAAATTGTTTACTTGACTCCCTTACACCAAAAAACTGGAGTGAAACGATGAATGCTGTACCTATAAGTAATCAATGAGGCCTGCTCTATTTTTTTATGCTTCACCTTGCCCTCCACTGTACTAAACCTCCGTGTTAAAATATATTAACTGCATAAACATGTTGGATTTTAATGCATAATCATTGTGTTAAATATTCTGCGCATAAGCTTTGAATTTAAATGCATACTGAATTATGAGATAGATAAGAATTAAAGGTTTATTTTCAGTTCTACAAGGCATTTACATTTTTCTTTTCTTTTGTTTCTGTTCATCTGTGGTTATAGAAATGCACAGATGGTTTAGTGAAAGTTCTAAAGGATGTTGCCAACAGCCCGTATGCACCTGAGTATGACATTTCTGGCATTACAGACCCTTTTCTTCATATAAGATTGCTCAAGGTCTTGCGTGTTTTGGGCCAAGGCGATGCTGACACTAGTGACTCCATGAATGACATTCTTGCTCAGGTCAGTTATATCTCAATGGTCTGTTGAAGCATATGTGAATGTACTGGAGTTGTACAATTTTGAATTTTTTTGAATGCTTTCCACATAGGCATGTTTTGTCATCGTTTTGGCAGTTCCACTTGCGGTATCTTGCACTAGAATGGCATATTTCCTCGGGTAGACTGTACAAGAGTTTTCTGTATGTCTATACAAGATAGGACTGTAGTTGATACATCATTGCTTAAAGTCAAGGATAAAGATAGCAAGCGCATAAACTGTAGTTGATAAATGTGTGCTTATAGTCAAGGATAAAGAGCCATGTATGTAGTTGCTTTAAGTACATTGGGATATTAGATCATGACTCTTTTGATTTTATTTTGTTCCTTTTGTTCTCATCAAATTCTTAATTGATATTCACAATCACCCTGCTGGGCTAGCTCTCCTTATGTGGCAATTTTACTATGCGAACCCTTAACGAGGAGACTGAATGAAGCTCTACTAGTGAACGCTTGTGTTAAGCATATGCATCGCGATAAGTTTATTCATAGCTCAGAGACTCTGATTAACATGAACATCTAAGCAAATGCAACAATCTGAGCAATTGTCTTTTATTTTTTCTCCTTGCACTTTTTGACAACTAATTTGTGGCACGTTGGACTATTTACTATCATTGAAGCTACTACTAACGGTATGAGTAAGATGCAACGGAATTTGCTGAATATCAAGGAAGTTATTCTGTTTAGTGAAATAATATATTCTTATTCATTCTCTAACAATTTTGAATTACTTTTTAGGTGGCAACAAAAACGGAGTCGAACAAAAATGCAGGCAACGCTATTCTCTATGAATGTGTTGAAACTATCATGAGCATTGAAGATAATGGTGGTTTACATGTGCTTGCTATTAATATTTTGGGAAGATTTTTGTCCAACCGTGACAATAATATCAGGTCATCTTCATCCATCTAGTTTTATTTTCTTCCTAAAATTTGTTGGGGTATCTTCCAATGTGTTGTGACTCTCTTTTGTGTCCAAGGATTGCACCTTAAAATATTCATGGGTTGAAGCTGAATTAATCGTTCTCAAAGTTTATGCACATTCAATATGTGACTTCTTCCTGATCACCCTCCAAGTGGTTTTCCAGATATTTTGGCAAATGAGTGGTATATTATATGTTTTCTTGTCACACACCTTGAATGTGAAAGGTCTTCTTGTCTTATGGTGCTATTGGTGTTACATCAGGAGCAGAACTAGAAAACTAACTTGCACCAAACCTATAAATAGAAATATAAGAAAATTTATTCTACTTTTTAATGATTTTGATATTTGATATGCACAAACAATTGCAGGCTCCTGTAGTTTTCTTTTTTTAGCTGGTAAAAAAAAGTCTTGTTTCTTTGAGTTTATAAAATGGTAAGAAACACAAAATAATAAAGAAATAAAAAGTAAAACATGTAAAAACAAAATTAGAAAATTTGAAAAATTGTAACCAGATATCAACTACTCAATCTCAAAATTCACAAACATGATTAAAAGTGCTTGTTAGCAGCGGTAGACAAGAGCAATCATGGATTATCACCCAAGTGTAGTGACAAGGGAAGTTTATCTTTAGTTAGTGGAAGAATTTGAGGAATAGTGAATAAAAAGGTCATGCATTTGACACTTATCAAAAGATGCACGACTTAGTATGTATTTTGGTGGTCTGCCCAATTAATTTGGGTTTTTGTGTAGAATGCTATTTAATTGTGGTTGTTCTATTCAGGTTTCTTAGTTGCATCTTTATGTATCAATTTTTTTGCTTCTGATGTTTTTCAAAAGAATTGTCACTTTTCTTTTAAAAACTAAAGAACATCATTTCAAAGAGACAAGTAACAAGAAAGAAATTGTCCAAGTGGCTCGAAGTCTAGAGAGCTGGAATGAGGAACTTAGAGAAAATTAATGCTATACTCATTCTGTTCTAATTATATGATACTCTTTTCATTTTTTCATGTTCCAACATGTTTGACACGATTCCGTTTCTATAAATCTTTCACGATCCCTAAGAATACTGATTTATTGGACTACTGAAGATTTAAACTTTGATGTGATGTTTTCTTATAAAACTAACTTTTCAACTATTACTTTAATATTTTTATCACTATCACTAATATTATATTTAAATAAATTAAAATCTTGACTCAATGAGCTGTTGATACCGTCCTATAAAATGAATGGAGTGAGTATTCTCTTTTATGTGTTCCAGACATAAATGGAGTGAGTATTCTCACTTCTTCCACCCAAGTTGTACCTTAATTATCTGCAGTCAAAGTAAGACATGCTTTTGTGTCTCAAAACATCCCTGGTTTTGGTATGATGTGCATCTGACCGGGGCGGATCTAGGTATAGAGAGGGGTGGTGTGCCACCCGGTCGCTCGGGTAAAATTTCATAAATGTACTGGTATTTCACGCAGAAACAAACTTATACTAAGGATTGACACCCGAAGTCGCGAACTGGTCTTAGGTGCCATGGTAAAGGTGCCACCTTTCCGCATTCTACACCCAGGATCAATACTCATCACTCACTAGCAAGCCATTTATACTTTTCCTCTTGGCCCTACTTGTTCCCTTTTTCCATTTTCTTTTCTTCTCTTTTTCTTAATTTCTTTTAGTTTTCTCATCTTTATATTTCCTCCCTTTGTACAACCCCATTTTATTATTTATTATTTTCTTCTTCAAGATCTCAAATTTTTATTTGAATATGATTTTAATCATTTCTCTTTTTTATTCAACAACAACAACAACAACAACATAGCCAGTGTAATCCCACAAAGTGGGGGTCTGGGGGTCTCTTTTTTATTCATCTTAAGTTATTTTTTCCTTGATTTCAAATAAAGGATTAAATATTTTCAGTATGGTTATCACATATTTCTATTTCTATTATATAGAAAAAGAAAGATGGTTGACCAAGGGCATATATGTCATTTCATAAAAATTTCATGTTTGCATTTCTTAAATGCAAAATACACGTGGACCCCACATTCCTCTAGCCACAACTTTCCTATGTCATTTCATAAAAATTTCATGTTTGCATTTCTTAAATGCAAAATACACGTGGACCCCATATTCCTCTAGCCACAACTCTCCTTTATGCACTATGCATGTGTTGATTAGACTATTTGTGCAATGCAAATACTCATTTCATATTGTTTTTTCTCATTTTAGAAAATTATTAATTTTGTTTTATTCAAATAGAAGTTTCCATACAGAAAATAAAATTAATTTTTAAATAATACAACAACAAAAAGAAATATCGATATTTACAAGATTTTCATATTCACCCATACTATCTTAAAGCAATTTGAAAATAAAAATTAAATGATTTTCATCTACCATATTATTTGAAGACGATTTCAAACTAAATATTTTTATATTCAAAAGTAATTTTAAAATATATAGTTTGTTAAACCTCAAAAGTTAATTAACTAAACACCAACAAATAATAATTTTAATAAAATTGCAATGTTGGGCTCGTATACGGGCCTTTCCTCATCTAGTTTATTTATACACCAAATATCTTATAAAGCGAACAAGTTAATTCAAAATTGATCGACCCGAACCAAACCAAATTAATTAAAAATTAGAGTGAATCGACCAAATGCACACCCCAATTCAATCTCCTTAATTAGTGGCTATTTTGCATTAAATACAGTGGCACCCGTAGCCAATCAAATCTTGGATCCACCTCTGCATCCGACTGCAACCTGCATGGAAATCAGTACAGAAATCTTCATGCTGTCAGTTGGCTACCATTATTGCCACCTGCAGATGCTCCTGTCTGCGTACCACAACCATGACAATAATACCTGTTTAATTTTCTTTGTTTCTCTTTCTTTTCTTGTCGGGAAAGTAGAGGGAAAAAGGGGTTTCCTTCTGTGTGTTGAAAGCCACGTTCTGCATACTTACTGCTATTTTTCTTGCAATCTGCTTTCCATTATAATGAGGTTCAGTTATTTCAGATATGTGGCTCTGAACATGCTGATGAAAGCTATAGCTGTAGATAGTCAAGCAGTACAGAGACATAGGGCAACAATTTTGGAATGCGTGAAGGTATGTTACCTTTATACTTTATTGTTTCTTCTCATAAAAAAAAAATAATTTGTTGCATCTCGTCTTTCCTTTTCTTCAATCCTCAGTGTTCTTTCCTCTCATATGTGGAGTCCCTCCTAATACTTCTACAGAACATAGTTAATGGCATCTTCAAATTTTGGTACTTCTGTCATTATACGGCTTCTTGAGTTGAAATGCGAATGTTTGACATCTTTTCCCAAAGTGTTCATTTCTATAGTTTCTGTTGCAATTTATGTGCTTATTTAATTTTCAGGACTCTGATCCATCAATTCGTAAAAGAGCCCTTGATCTAGTGTATCTATTAATAAACGACAGCAATGTGAAGCCATTGATCAAGGAGTTAACTGAACATCTGGAAGTAAGTGATCCAGAGTTTAAGGGAGATCTGACTGCCAAAATCTGTTCTATTGTGGAAAAGTAAGTCAGCACTGAACAATTGTCAAACTTGTCATCTCTTCTTTTTGTAATTCACAGAATACTCCTGCTTCTGAATATTCTGGGAATAGATCTTCTGATTATTGCTTTGCTATTTCCTGTTTTTGTTTCTGTTGATTTTTCTGATTGTGTCCCCTAGCTGATTTTTGTGTTGTAACATGATTACATAGCTTTGTTTCTGTTGACTTTTCTGGTTGTGTGCCCAAGGGGATCTTGTGATGTAATATGGTTAGATAACTTTCCTGAACAAATGGATTGTTCATTCTCTTCAAATGCATCTTGTACTTACAACTGCTTATGGTGCAATAGGTTCTCCCCTGAGAAAATTTGGTACATTGATCAGATGCTCAAGGTCCTCTCCGAGGTATGCATAAGCTGGTAGATTCATAAATTTAGTTCTCTTCTTCTTCATAAAATTTTTTAGATACTTCTTTATCTTTCAAATCAATACTCTATGGGGCTTCTGATGTTAGCATGCAAACTACAATATGATTTAGTTATGGCCTGGTCTTTTTGACTTTTTGGCCATCTTGTCTTTCCCTTAAAGACACTTTTGTGTTTTACTACCTGGATAGGTATGTGGTTAGCTATATTCTATGTGCCAAAGTTTGGTAGTGCAGAGGTCACACTCTTACTGAATGGATTATGTGGTCATGCCGGCCTTTTTCTCAATTGTAGAGTAAAATCTCTCTCAAATTTCTCTTACTCGTGAACTGCTTTGCTGATTCTCAAAAGTGTACAGCTTTTTTACAAATATATGTTAGTAAAACGATTATGGCAGAATAACCATTATTGCGCAATCCCAAACTAGTTGGAGTTTGCTATACAAATCGTCTATATCAATTTCTATGAGGGTTCATCATAAATTGGCTATATGCCAACATCAACCTACAACCTATCTCCTTTATTGAACAAGGAACCAGCTATTGGAAGCTCACGTAGGTGAGCCCACATTGGTATAAGGTGGGTTCTCCAACTTTGAAATTCTAGATTGGAGTACTATTATTATCTGTGAATTGCTGTTCCAAGGCTTTGGTCTAGTTGTTAGAGCTCAGCACGTGATATATGGGTTAGACGCACATCACGAGTTGGAACCTTACCGCTGACAAAAGGCTTGTATTTAAGTGGAGAAGAGTAGAGGGTCGGATCCATTTTTGATAGTAGCCTACCAAATCTTTGGCATTGGTAGACTTTGTTTGAGTTAAATTAAAAACAAAAATTAATGTTTTAGAATACTTTTTACAAGGGCTCATCCACCTCCCTCAAGTTATGAATTTTCCGAGAGGGATTATAGGAAAAAAAGAACGCCATTTATCTGAAATTACTCATTGTGAAGTGATAATACGATATCCATTTTCAACGAGAAACAATTGCAGTGACAAATTGCAAACTATTAAAGTTTACGACATATTGCCAAAGCTTTAAAAAAAATAAAGTAAACAATTTTATTCGTAGAAAGTTCCAGCACAAAGACAGTGCTGAATGTTAGACTGCCAAAATAGCACAATAAAGCTCGGTTCTGCAATGAATCTACAATATCTAGCAATTTCCCCTCATCATATGTATCCACCAAAATACATCATGTAGCTAAATTAGATAAGCATTTAAATTTCAACATTTGGATGGGAATTATATTGCCCTCAAAGCGCATCAAGTTTCTTTCTCTCCAAATTGTTCAAAAAACACAGCCAGTGATAGTCCTCCACATGTTCTTCAGCTAGTTGTTTCCTTGGAAATACATCCAGCTTACTCCCCAAGGTTTTTGTCTCACATAGGTTTTTGAATTGAGGATATTATCTTCTTAACGCTAATTATCATACGTTCCTCTGATCAAACTTTTGTAGAACCAACCTCATAATCTCATACATGTAATGGCACTTAGTCGCAAATGAATGTGCTTATGCTGCTGGTTATAGATTTTGACTCTACATGTTTGAAGCCCGTTGCTGGATACGTATGTGATCTATATCATAAATATTTCTCAATATCTGTCAAAGTGCCAGTCCTTAACATCTGGTTCATGTCTGCCTGTTTTGGTGGATCTGCTTGTTCTTCCTTTTTTTTGTGTGTGTGGGTAAACAGTACTAATATGTCGTCTGTGCTATAGGCTGGAAATTATGTGAAGGACGAGGTGTGGCATGCTCTGATTGTGGTGATTACAAATGCTTCTGACCTCCATGGATATGCTGTACGATCTTTATATAGAACCGTGCAAACAGCAGGGGAACAGGTACTTCGTGCTTTGCCTGTATCTTCTCTCAGAATCCAAGTTCATGTAACCCATGAGCAGTTTTCTTGTCCTGAATATGTCTGTATTTTTTACTGTAATCTTTTTGACATTTTTTTGTTAGGAAACTCTTGTCCGAGTTGCAGTTTGGTGCATTGGAGAGTATGGTGAAATGTTAGTCAGTAATTTCGGAAGGCTTGACATAGAAGAACACCTAACTGTGAGTTTATGCTTTTGGACAGTTCTTAGCAAATATTGTTTATGCATATTTTTCTCCATATTAATCTAGCATCATATTCTTGACCAGCTTGTATTTCCTGTGTGATCCAGCATTCTCTGGATGAAGTTTCTCATTCGTTATTATCATCCATTGGGAAACTCTCCATGGATGTGTTGACAATAACTATAACTGTTGCTTCCTGTAGTATTTATTGGAAGTTCACTAATATGCTCTGGTTGAATGTGGTAAAGACTGTAAGCTAGTTCCATGTGATTTCAAATACTATAGAGAATTCAGATCTCCAAGAAATGCCATATTCCTTAGAAATACTAAAAAAGTAGAAAAAGGGGAGAGTGAAAGAAAAGAACTATCAACAAACACTTATGTTTTACCCAATAAGCTGCTACTAGTTTATTTCATTTTTCAAGGCCAAATTTGGACGATATATTGTGTAACATTGTTGTTATTATGTGCATCTGCCATTTGGTAATGTACTTTAGTCAAATAAAAATGTTATTTATAAAAACAAAGGATGGATAGTCCAAACGATGGTCTATAAAGAATACTAAATATTTTGTATTTTATTTCAGTTAGATAGTTATGTAAATAACCATAATCCCACCTAGAATAGGAGCAAAATATGTATTGTATATAGTTATAAATAGGGCTATTGTAAACATTTAATATAAAATATCAATAATATATTTTTCTCCCGTGCTTTCTCACAATTTCTGTATCTCCTTAATAAAAGAGATTAAGCTTTCTTCATCTAAAAGAGATTAAGCTTTTTGCCCTTTTGAAGTTGGGTGCATGTTATTATCGTTTCAGCTTTTTCTGCATAATAGTTCTCTTGTTCTGGGGCATATATGATGAAGTTTTTTGGAGCAGGTGACAGAGTCGGATGCTGTGGATGTGGTGGAGATATCGATCAAAAGCCATTCGTGTGATCTTACAACTCAGGCAATGTGTCTGATTGCTTTGTTAAAGCTGTCAAGTCGCTTTCCATCTTGTTCACAGTATGTATTCTTTTCCATTCAGTTGGATATCTGTTTTTTCCTGTTCAGCTATAGTCTACAGTCTATCATGCTCTATTTTTCTGTGAAACTCTTCTTTTTGGTAAATAGTCTGCATGATCGAATCTGCCTCTTGTGCTTTTACAATCTTCAGCTTCTCGCTGCTTCTCGACTATTCACAAGTTTCAAAACTTTATCCATTAACTAGTTTAATTTAAACAATTATGTGATGCTCTTCCTACCAATCAACCTTATTCAAGCATTATGAATAACTTTATGTTTCTTCCATCAATATTATGATTGGTTAATTGTCTGACTCTTAAGTTTCTGAAGAGCCAAGAAACTTTTCCGTTTCCTTCAATAAGTAAGATTTTGATGATTGTGAAAACCTGATCCAAGTTCCATCCTGGAATGCTGATATGTATTTAAAGATTGATTAGTTTCAGTCATTTAACACAATTCTGACCACCACTGCCTTTGATCCAGTTGAGCTATTTCTTGCTCCGTTTTCTAGTAACCAGAGGCTGTTTTTGTTTTAGTTCTCCCTTGATATAGCCTTGCCATGTCCATTTCATTTTGCCATTAATTAGCTCATTTGCCTCGATTAATTTATGCTGAGGCAGCTCCTTTCCCCTTCTCGCTTTTGAGTTACTAATCACCTACCCCATGTTGATGAACTTAAAGACATTCCTTCTGCAATCGAGTAATTCTGTCAAAGGTGTAGATATTATGGTGGTAATTCTTGGGTTTTCTCTTTTAGAAAGGATGTTTGATCTCTATAGAGACTACTTGCCATCTTCTTTTCAACTCTATGCAACTCCTTTTGGTTTCTCTAATACTCATCTTCTTGAAGAAGTATACCTTCCTTTTTCTGCTGAGAAATAGAAGTGTACCTTCCTTTTAACCTTGATAAAGTCCCACATTGGGTAAGTGTATGGGCTGTAATCTCCTCATATTATCTTGGTTTCTTACCACTTGAGCTAGCGGTTAAGTGTCCCACATTGGTTGAGGGAATAGGCTATTGTCTCCTTATTTTATTTTGGACATCCTTAGGGGTTGAGTTAGAATAAAGGTCCATCATTTTTACATTAGTATTAGAGTCAGATCCATCCCTATTTTCTGTTTACCCAATGTTGGTCTCTTATGTTATATTTTCCATGCTCTTGGGGTCCAGTCTAGGCGTGGTTTAAAAAGTCTTACATTGTTGAAAGAATGGGTTATTGCTTCCTTATATGGTGTTAGACAATCCTCACCTTATAAGCTAGCTTTTGGGTTGGGTTAGACTGAAGGTTCATTTTCTTTGCACTAACATTCGAGTTGAATTAGGCCAAGGTCCGTTTCTTAACATGGAATCATAGCCAGATTTTTTGATGTTGGACTAACCAATGTTAATCGAGAAATCCCTGGGTTAGCTGGCCTAGCCCTAGTTGACGCACAGGTCCAGGGATTTCCCCTCTACCTTCCTGCGGAGTTCAAACTTGTGATGTTAGTTACCACACAATGCGCTGTACTTCCTTCATTACCGAACCAAAGCCCTGGGGTATGTTGGACTACCCAATGTTGGGCCATTCCTGTTATGTTGCTCTATCTTCCAAATTGCACGCCGAGTGTTAGAACCCCACATCGGTTAAAGTGTATATGCTAGCGTTTCCTTATTGGTTTAGTACAATTCTCACCACGTACGCTAACTTTTAGGTTTGAGTTAGGCCAATGTACGTTTTCTTAACATACCTATTCTTTTCAGCAATGTTGAGAAGGAAGTTTGTATTTAATTTTGGTTTTATCTGTTTGTTGTCTACATTACTCTCAGGTTGTATTATGTATAGTTCCTTGGGAATGTTCTCTCTACTTGCAATCGCACACTTTAATGAAACAATTTCCCAATCTACCGAGAGCAGAGGTCGTTTTTATTAATGAAAAGGAAATTAACATACAACTGAATACGAGATCGAAACTGAAAAGAGAACAACTGAAAAATGAAACAAGGGAAATTCAACAATCTTCAGCTCTACTCCTTACGTCATAGCTCAGCTTTACCTCTTCATGAATGGGGGATTGAATTAGGAACAAGAATTAGATGAAGGAAGCACTAAAAAAACGTGAAGGGGAGAGAATTTGAATTTACCAGAATTTGGCTAATAAATCAAAAACCTTCCTTTCCTTCCACACGTGCTATTTTATTTGGCCAGGATTAAATAACAACCATTGAGCACATTTACTGAACTTTCAACCTCAGCCGTCCGCCTCATCTATGACTAACTAGCCTCAGCTGTTTAACTGCTAATCAAATTAACTAACCTCTGGGTCTTGACACAGACTTGGTAAATTGCATTTTTACCTTTTGAATATTCTTAACATGATGCTCAGTGCCTTTAAAAATAGTTGGTCTTATAATGCGTCTAAGTGAGTAATCTGCAATGCTGTTGTTTGGTGCAGGCGGATAAATGATATCATTGGTCAGTATAAAGGAAGCTTTGTGCTTGAACTGCAACAGAGAGCTATTGAATTTAACTCGATTATTGAGAGGCATCAGAATATGAGGTTTGATTGATTTCTTGTGGAAGGTTGTTTCTATGCCTGCTGTTGTCTTTTTAGTGTACTTAAGCTAAGAAGTTGCTGGATGTATGTTTTCAGGTCTTCACTAGCAGAGAGAATGCCAGTTCTGGATGAAGCAACTTTCAGCGGAAGGAGAGCTGGTTCTGTGCCGGCAGCTGTGTCAACTTCAAAAGGAGTATCAGTTAATCTTCCAAATGGAGCTGCCAAACCCAGTATTGCTCCTGTTGCTGACTTACTCGATCTTAGTTCAGATGATGCTCCTGCACCTAGCTCTTCTGGTGGAGAGTTTCTTCAGGATCTTCTTGGTGTCAATCTGACGCTAGTGTCTTTGCAATCAGGTCACATTTGCTATGTATTGCATGAATCTTTCAGAATTCTTTTCCTGATTGTTAATTCTGATCATCCTCACATTTTTTTTCCGCTTTACTGTAATTAAAATTTAATTGGTATCTTTTGGCCATTCCAAGCATAAATTGACATCTAACATAAACTTGACTTCATAGTTGATTTTTCTCTTTGAATTTCAGATACAAATCAGGGCCAAAAGAGTGGTACTGATGCTTTACTCGATCTTTTGTCAATTGGAACTCCTCCTGCTCAAAGCAGCTCATTGACAGCTCAGATGTTATCCTCCAATACAGACAATAAAAGTCCATTGGATATATTAGATAGACTGTCCACACCTTCAGCTCCTTCAGCGCAAGTCTCATCTACAAGTGGAAATTCTTTTATGTTGGATTTATTGAATGGGCTTCCTTCCAGTCCACCGATGTCTGGTATAATCTCTATAAGCTCTTTAACCTTCTCGGCCAGTCTTATTTTGTTCTTGAAATGCTGAAACCATTTTTGTAAGTTACAGAAGGCAATGGTCCAGGACAATCATCAGTTACTGCGTTTGAGAGCAGCTCCTTGAAATTAACATTCAATTTGTCAAAGCAGCCTGGAAACCCACAGACAACACTTGTTGAAGGTAGTTTCACGAATAAGTCACAAGATGTTTTCACGGACTTCATCTTCCAGGCAGCAGTTCCAAAGGTAAGAAAAGGAACAATCATCCAATAGTTAATTTGTTGTGTTACTATTTTCCTTTTCGTTATTTCTTCTTGGAAGAATGACGGTCCATGTATTAGAGTGTCCCACATTAGTTGAGAGAAAGAACTATTGTCTCCTGTGGTTTGGGCAATCATCCTCTCATGTGCTGGCTTTTTGAGTTGAGTTAGACCCAAAATTCTTTACACGATATCATAGTCAATCCAACAACTTTTCGTTTACCCAATGTTAGTCCCCCAGCCCCATGTTGTCCATGGCCTAGATGTCCAACCTCGGGCGTGGACTGTCAGGGGCCCGGGGGGAGGAGAGGGGGGGGGGTCAAGGGGCTTGTTTTGAGTGTCGATTTTCACTCTTGGGCTTGTGCCATTTTGGTAGTTACCGGGTATACAATAAAAAGCGTGCCTTAGTCTCAAACAAGTTGGGGTCTGTTATATGAGTTCTCACCGATCATATTTCTCCATTCAAATTCATGTCAAGCCAACATCATACAAAATAAATATAAAAGGTACTAGAAGTTCTATATATTTGCTAATGGCATAAAAACCACTGATAGGGCTAAAGACTGTTAGAAAGCATAAGACCTAAAAGGAACGTACTAACATAACTAAAATATATTCCCAACTAGTTGGTATCACTCTTCTTCTTCCATTGTGCTCTATGTTTCGCTAAGTTTGCAAAGATTCCAAGAAATTATAGGTCTTCGAGACAATTTCCTTCCATGTGATTTTAGGTTTACCTCGTCCCCTTTTAAAACCTTCAGTTTCCATGGTTTTTCAACTATAAATCAAAACATTTGGAAGTCGACACAGACATGAACAAATCCAAACCATTTCAAGCGACCTTTCATTTTATCCTCACTGTGTGCTACTTGCATCTTTTGGCGAATGTGGTCATTTCTAACCTTGTATGACGGCACATCCATCTTAACATCTGCATCGAGACTCATCTTGTGAATATGTTGGACTTTAAGGCTCATCATTCACTCTCATTGTAACCGTGCTAGTCTAACTATTCTATAAAACCTACCTTTCAATTTGTAGGCCAGGATTAATAATGAATTGGCTATTCTAAGCTAGCTGTCAGCCTACCGCAACCCTTCTCCTTTATCTGGGCTTGGGACCGGCAAGGCTCACATAGGTAGAGTTGGTAGTTATCTAGTATAAAGTCATTTTAAGTGAACCCTCAGGGGTTGGCCTGGTGGCAATAGACTTGAGCCTTGGGGTTTGCTCCCTTTCAAGGTCTCAAGTTCGAAACCCACTGGGTGCAAACAATTTCTGAGGGCCATCGGACTGGGTAAAACCTGAATTAACCGTGGTGCACTTGCGGGAAACTCCTTGCTGAGGGCCTGTGCACCCCCGTGATTAATCGGGGCTCTTAGAGACTCGGACACCCGGTGCAAATCAAAAAAAATAAAAAGTCATTTTAAGTGTGTCAATAAATCTTTTCTCCATACAGTGCTGCATTGCCCTTGATGTGGATTTCATGCCTTCCAATATCTCAACATGGTTGACTTTTCTGATCGGTTGAAATATCGGTGATAGCTTGGAGGCTGTTGTAAATGGATCTCTTGTTCTAAAAGAAAATCTTTCAATGCAATTTTTAGGTTCATCTTTTAAGTTCTGAAAGAGAATCTTCTAATACAATTTGCTGAAGGCTTAAATGAATTGGTAATTCTTGGTATACCTATCCTTTGATTTATCACAATTGACTATCAATTTAATACATATTGGATAGCTAATTTTTAAATTCTCAGTACATGTACCATTAGTCATCTCTTGACTAAGTTTATTTGGCATGTCTATCCAGTTCCTTCAACTGCAATTGGATCCAGCTAGCGGTAATACCCTACCTGCAAGCGGTAATGGATCAATCACACAAAAGTTAAGAGTCACAAACAGCCAACATGGCAAGGTATGTGAATTATTCATTTACTGTCTTGGATTACTTTTAATAGACTTTGACTGGGTAGAAATAAATGTATAGATCGTATGATTTAGAAACCTCTAGCCTTAGCCCCTATTTTGACTTACAGCACAAATATTTTCCAGTATTAGAAAGGAATTGACACAAATAGAATGAATGCATATAGACGATTTATATAAAATATCGTCCAGGCTCATTATCAACTTGATACTGATAATCTAACAATCATGTTGCATGTCCAATCGTCTTTGAGTTTAGTTACAGGATTATGAGTCAACACTAACTTACAGAATTTCATTTGTTCCATTTGTTCATGAAGAGAAATTATTACTGAAATGTTTGTACGTCGTTGATCCACAAAATGATAATAATGAAAATATGCTTTATGACTTCTGGCTTTTACCAATGGTACTCTCTTTGTGGATTCTAGTAAATTGGATATGACATGGGTGAGATTGGAAACTTTCGAAATTGTTGAAAAAATATTTTCCCTTGTAGAGGTTTGAAAAGATAGCTGCAGCTGTAAGTTGTTCTTTTATGTAACAATCTTTGCTATAAGAAACTGAAACTAGTAATAGAAATTTGTTTATCAGCCATCGGAATTGAATGTATTTCAAAATTATGAAGTTCCTTTAAACCGTGAGATTGAGTGTACTTTTCATTTCACTAATGAATTTTTGAATCTTTAACGGCTATATCATTATCTTCATTTCCCAGAAATCCATTGTCATGCGTATACGGATAAGTTATAAGGTCAATAACAAAGATGTCTTGGAGGAAGGCCAAATCAACAATTTTCCTCGTGATTTGTAAGGTTGAATGGCTCTATAAGAGGATGCTTTGTAGCATTTCGTCTTTTTTTTTCACTATGAAGAAGCTTCGGCTCGTTGTTTGTACTCCCTTGTGCAATTTATTCAATTGTTTTGAAGAAGTGGCAGTCTGGTTGAGCTTCAAGTGGTGGCTTTACATGGGAATCACTCAGATGCCTGACATTGCTTACTTCTTTTTTACCTTCCAAGGTCGCATTGTAAATTATGATCTGATAACCGTGTACGCCATTGTCAAAGTCAATTTTTGCCTCTGAGGAGCTCAAAGGAGGAGGTCATGTGTTGGACTAGATAAAATTTCTGAGATGTGCATTGTGCTAGTATCATTTTGTTCTAAGATTTTGGGTGATCAGATTCAAAATGAAGAATTATAATACAGGTTTTCCAGTTGGCTTGGCAATATTTTTATCACATGTGCCATTGTAAGTGGGATATATTCAGTTGTTATAACGGAGCGCTTCTCCATTGCTTATAATCTTGGGTTTGCCTATCGCTAATTCATATTCTTCATTTTTATAAGTGTCCTCATTCCCAGGAATTTTCAATTTCTGTTTCCTTGTTCATGTTCTTCATCTTTATATTTCTTTTGAAGTTTCATAGTTATACTATTGTGCTGTTAATAGAGTGAAGTGGATATAAAGTATTTGGCTGAATACATATTCAACTTTTTAAACTTGCCCGTTTTTTCCATTTAGATACCTGAACGTTGAACATTTCAAACAGGTAGAGAATGTGCCAACTGAACACTTTTCTGCAGTCACCCAAAAACTGCAAACGCGTGAGTTCCACACAAAAAATCAACAAACCACCTTTTGACACCTCATCCAACATTCCACCCATCCTAGAACAACCTACGCAACTCACCCACCCCACACCCCAAAAATTCGACTGGTTTTTCTTTGATGAAGAGTTATGAAGATTTTTTTTTTGCAAAATCGTCTTTTGACTGGAAGTTCTAGAGAAAATTATTTGGTGGACGAAGAAGATAAATTGAAAGTTTTATGTGGAGAAAAATGGTAGCTTTCTTACTTATTGACTCTTTTCGGTTGTTGATATGCTTGAGCCTCTCCATTTGCTCTCTGTTTCGACTGGGACCGTGATTACTAGATAGAATACAATGCAACGTGATTTACCATTATTTTTTTTTTTTTTTTTTGATTCTGGGATGTGTTTAATCCTAGTGGTTTGGGACCAAATTTAGTTTATTGCACAATTGAGAATTAAGAAATTGATTCAAAATGATGGGTTTCTATTAACCACGAAATCAAGGAAGACGTTCGGATGCAGGTGTTCGAATGTTGAAGCTGAATGTGAGTTATTTTCCTCACCATTGTGTTCTTTCCGCATCAAACTAGTTAGTCACAGTCAAATTTTGGCTAATGCCTTTTTCTTTCTGGCTTGTGGCCTAAAGTTGCTGGTGGTGGCGAAGACGGAAGAGTGGGTGATGCTGGATTGTCGTAAATTTGGTAGTGGCGAGGGGAAGTTTGATGGTGGTACAATTGGTACGAGGAGAAAGGAGGAGGAAAGTGGATGATGGCAGAAGGTGGCAGAGGTGTTGGAAATGGTGGCGCCAGATTGTGGTTGGAGGAGACAAGCAAAATATTTAAAAAGCTAAAAAAGCAAGACTTTTCACGCTTTGAGAGGAAATTGTATTAACATGCTATGCCATGTCAGCAATGTGTATTTAATAGACATAATTTAAGTTGAGGCGTTCAATAGGTATAATCCTTAATTTTAGTGTCTAAAATGAAAAATGGGGCAAATTTAAAGGGCTATCTAGGTATTCAGCCAAATATTTAGACAAAATTACGGAATAATGCACTCCATAAGTTGACCTTACACTATTTTAGTCCGGTTACAAGTTTGCAAATGTGTAGCCAAATATCAATAAGATCTTTTCTTTTCTCATTCCCTCTAATTATAACAACCTCATTTATTCCTACCTACCCCATTGTAGCTCTCTCCTCATTTTTCACCCATAAATATTTAATTTAATTAATGAAAAAGAATCATATGCAAACAAAACTGAAAAGAAAAATTAGTTCCCCATACAATCAACACCCATTCGTGCCTTCTTCCATAACCAATACTTCTCTGTTTTTTTATATTTAAATTTTGTATATCTTCAGGTTTATACATACCTATCACAACTGCAAAACGCAAAAACAGACGCGAGAAACCTAAAATCTCATCTCCTTTAATGCTAATCTTGTTAATTTTCGATTATGATTTTGTGAGAAATTTGGAGTGAGTATTGTTTGAACTTATTAGAAATAGTCTAAGTAGGTTTTATACAAAGTTTAAAGTTATTTGCTGGATATTTGGATTAGTTTTATACAAGAATTGCAAGTGAAAATCGTACAACAATTTCACCAGCGATGCTTATACACTTTTATACAAAGAGGTACAGTATGTATATAGTTGTATAAAAGTGTATAAAGATGTATAATCACAGAGTGAAAATATTCTTGATACAATATGTATATAGGTGTATATATACAAATGAATGCGAGAAATTCACCAAATACCTGTAAATAATGTATCAACCTTGGATATAATAGTGTATAAGTTGTGTTTATACACTATTATATACTATTTATACAATATTACACATTATTATACAAATGAATCCTATCAATGGAGCTTCACGTGTTCTTCTTCTTCCATGGGCATCTTCTGAAATTTAACTCAAATATAGCCTAAATCTACTCCAAATCACTTGAAATTTAAGTTTTGAACTCATCTTGATGATTCCAATCAATTGAGATACCACCCATTCCAAACAACTAACAAATCAGAAAACTCAATTTCTCAAATTAGCCTAAATCTACTCCAAATCACTTGAAATTTAAGTTTTGAACTCATCTTGGTGATTCCAATCAATTGAGACAGCACCCATTCCAAACAACTAACAAATCGAAAAAGTCAATTTCTGAAATCGAATCTTCGAATCACTTGTAATGGTGACTTTTATTTTTCAAAACCTTAGTTAACCATTGAAATCCGAAAAAGAATTGAAGGAGAATAACAATAGTAGAGAAATTTTGTGGTGCAAAGGCTGACATGGGAATGAGTAAAAGAACGAAGAAAAAAGGGGAACGAAGAAATAAGGGGTGGACTAACTGGTGAAAATTAATTTTCAGATTATGTACAACCTGGGCTATACTGAGTAAGGGCTTCAAATATGGGCCATTTTTTGATATGTTGTTGGGCCATGTGACAAGGGATGTAATTCTCCCAAGTATTTATGCGGGTGATGTTTAACTTCTTTAAGATTGTGGCATAGTTTATAGATTTACAAGTTATGCTATTATTGTGAACTTATAATTTTTTAAGATAAAATTTGCATGATCAGAAACTAGAGATAAAGAAGGTACTGGAAGTTACATGTTTTCATAATTAAAATGGTTCAGAACAATATATTGATTAAAAAAAAGCTGTTTGACAACAACAAAAACAACAACAACAACAACAATTCAAGTGGGGTCTGGGGAGGATAGAGTGTACACAGACCTTGTCCCTATCTAAGAGGATAGAGAGGCTGTTTTCGAAAGATTCAGATCGAACAGTGAAGTTTGAATGCCAATCTGTTTGGTTTTGAGTTCCGGCGACCACCATTGAAACCGGCAAACACACACACACACACAAACACTCCGCTACCATTCCACCATCTTACATCTGCTGCTACCATAACTGGTCGGAAATACAGTAGAAACAGTGATAGAAACGTGAGAGGTTTCCGATCATCGAACCGTTGAGGTTGTCATCGAGGTTCCCAATCCAAGTCCTTGTTGCCGATTTTCCGTTGAAGTCATATGTACAATTTCACTTGGAGGGAATGTTCATTGATTCTGAATTAAAAGGAAAATCAATCTGTTTTGAGGCCCGTCTCTATCCCGTACCTTCGTTTATTGACTTTATATTTGTGTGAATTTCTGTTGGAAAGCTGATTGTTTAAGGCATCATTGTTTCCGTTACATCACATTTTTGAAAAAGTGTGAGCTTAGTTGATATGTGTTTAACACAAAAAGAAAGATGTAGAAATATAATGGTTAAAGCAAATGTCAGATTGATTAGATAATTGGGGATTCCGGCAATATGTAGGTCTTCATACACTTACATTAACGTTGTGCTTTCCATACGCGATGTTCTTTGAAGCTGGTGCTTCTCTTCTATTCGAATTTTTTTCATGCTGTTTTGCGTGTTGGTTTCGAGCTTTCCGGTGCTGATTCGAGTCCCCATCTGCGGTTCATTACATTTTTGAGTTCACAACAGTA
>NW_017670425.1:639838-658863 GCF_001879085.1 Nicotiana attenuata
GTGATTTGTTTAATTGGTGACTATGATTTTAAAAGTTGTTCATGTAGTTATCTGCTCGCATGCTACTCGAATTGGTTATAGCTGAACATGATTTTGTCACAGTATAGAAATTGGGTTGCTATTCATCAACTGAACTATGTCAAATTAGATTAAAGGGGCTCGGGTGTGCATTTCATGTGACCCTGCCATAATTTTGAATAATAATAATAATAATAAGATAAATATGTTATAAATCCGGGTGTTCATTTCATGTGATCCGACTTCAATTTTCAACAAGGTTAAATAGGATGTGTCGTGAACCGTGGGTGCATTTCATGTAGCGTGGCTTACGGTTTGTTTTAAATAACCTTGAATTTTCCTGAAATATTA
The DNA here is from genome assembly GCF_001879085.1 of Nicotiana attenuata. Lineage (NCBI taxonomy): Eukaryota > Viridiplantae > Streptophyta > Magnoliopsida > Solanales > Solanaceae > Nicotiana > Nicotiana attenuata. The sequence continues at coordinate 640,208 of NW_017670425.1, forward strand.
AAAGCGGTTTAAAAAGTTAAAAATGCACGTAGGTACATGTAGTAAATCAGATAATATGCCAATATTAATAGTTTAAGCGACCGTTCTAGAACCACGGGATTCGAAAATGCCTAACACCTTCTTCCGGGTTAACATAATTCCTTAGAATTTTTGGTTTTGCAAACTTTTAAATAAAGTCGAAATTTCCTCGATTTGGGATTTTAAAATAAACCGATGACTTGGGACACCAAATAAACTATTCCAAGTGGCGACTCTGAAAAAAAATAAAAATAAAATAATCCCATTTCGAATAATGTCACTTAAATTGGAAAAACTCCCTTATACCCCCTCTTGGGTGGTAAAAAAGGAGGTGTGGCAACTCTGGCGACTCCGCTGGGGATAAGAACCCAGAACTTCTGGTTCAAGGTTCAGAATTCGAGCTTTGAATAACTGTTATAGTTGGCTTTTATTTATTATATTATTTTTACATATTTAAGCCTAATGTGTTAAATGCCACTTTTTACCGCTTTGATATTGTTTGGACTGTATATAATTGTTACGAAACCCTTCTTCTCCCTGAGTCTTCTAAATCATCTAGGAAGTGTGCACTTCTTGTAACTTCTTTTCTGTTAGAGTCATATCCAAATGTTAGAGCGAGGTTCGGACAAGTTGCAAAGCCGGTGAAGCTTCTGTATTCCCGGTACGCTGCCCCCCTCGACTCGAGTTGTCCGCTCGGGTAAGCTAGGTCTAGAATAATACACCCAAGTTTTTAAACCTAGAATAACATAGCCTCATGTCAGATCCCTAGTAGGAACGCTTTTTTGCATCGCGTGTATTTGACTTTGGGGACTCAACATAGGAGTTGGGTCCGTCTAGGACAATGTACTCAAATTTAAAAACAATCCTGATGCATCTTATGTGCTACTTGCGTATCTGTATGTTTCGGCTTGCATGTTGACTGACTTCTAGAATAGGGAAAGAAAATGAAAAAAAAAGAAAAAAAAAAGAAAAAAAAAACAAGAGCGAGTTGTAGGTATTTGAAAAATTTCGAAACTCTGCCAAATTTTGAAAAAAGAGAGAAAGAAAGTAAGTCAATGTTTTCAGAAGTCATGTTTCCTCTGTTCCGTCAAAACTAACCGAACTACGCGGGTCTGATTCTCACCGGATGTGAGATACCCCAATTTTTCAAAAATTCAAAAATATTTTTCTTTATTTCCTTGTTTAGAAATCTTTCCTTAGAAAATTCAAATATAAAAGGAAGTTTTTTTAAACTAAAAAAAAGTAGTTTTCTTTTTACTTTGGAAATTCCCAAAATTCAAATCAAACGAAAAGAAATTTTTAGAAGTCTTTCTTTCAAAAAATAAAAAAAAATCAAATTAAAAAATTCAAAAAAATATTTCCTTTTCTTCTTCAAAGCATTTCTTTCAAAAAAGAAAAAAAAAGAAAAAAAATTTCCAAAAAAATATGTTTTTCTTTTTCTTAAAGCTTTCATGGTCTAAGTTTTATAAAAAGTACAAAAAAGGTTAGCTTATGTACTCCATTCTCAATCTTCCCGAACTACGCAAGATCTGATTCATGTTCCCACATGATACGTAGGCAACCCACATCAGGTTCGATAAACCATTAAAAAAAATGAAAAAATGAAAAATATGAAAAATGATGATAATAATAAGGACCGACTGGGTCCATTCTAACGTGTCTTTTGTTTTGAATTGTGAAGAAAGTTTGAGGTGGTCGATTTGTGGTAAGCTGGAAACACATCCATAATTCACAAGATCCAAGGGAAAAATGCCAGTGACAACTAACATCGAAGCTGTTACTAGTGCTCAAGAGACTCAGGGTTAGAGGGTTCAGCAAAAGTCTACTGTGGTTGAGAAAAATAGGATACTAAAGCAGCAAATGACTAAAATGTGTCAAGCATGGGCCAATGGCCAAGGACCGCCCTTTTCTTCTCATGGTTTCCTAGAATTCACACCCATCTCGACTAATGCCATCCGATCTCATTGTCTGGTCAATCCTATCCACCCGGGTTCAGTCATTATCCCAACTGTACGACTACAGCTGGAACTTCTGTTGTGCGCACCCTAAGTTTTCCATTGACAACGAATCAGACAACCACTACTGTTATGCCCGTCTTCACTATCCCACAATCGACAATGGTACAGAGGAAAACTCATGAGTCACAATTTGCTACCTAGCAAGAGCAGTACCACTCTCGTGAGTACCACTCGTACTTGTTTGATCTTCCTGCAAACATTGAGAAGCCTGCCCGAAAGATGGCACAGGAAGAAATGACCGAAATATTGAAAAGCTTAGAACAACAGTTGAAAAATATGCAAGGGCTGGCAGGTCAGAAGAGTATTGCCTTCAAGGATCTATGTATGTTCCTCGATGTTCGTTTGCCACTTGGTTTCAAGATCCCCAAATTTGAAAAGTATGATGGACATGGAGACCCCATAACCCACCTGAAAAGGTAATGAAATCAGCTAAGAGGTGCCAGAAGAAATAAAGAATTGCGAATAGCTTATTTTGGGGAAAGCCTTACGGGAATAGCCTCCGAATGGTTTATGGATCAAGACACATCTCCCTGGTATGTCTGGGATGACATGGCACAGGACTTTGTCAAACAGTTCCAATACAACATCGACATTGCCCCAAACCGCAATTCCCTTTCAAACCTGAAGAAGAAACCAACTGAAAGTTTCAGGGAATATGCCATTAAATGGAGAGAGCAAGAAGCTAGAGTTAAGCCACCTATAGATGACCACGAGCTAATCACTATCTTTCTTCAGGCTCAAGAGCCAAATTATTTTCAAAATATGATGTCCGCAAGTGGGTAAATCCTTCTCGAAAGCAATCAAAATAGGGGAAATGGTTGAGAATGGTCTTAAGACAGGCAGAATTATAAGTCAAGCAGTTCTCAAAGCCGCAACTTAGGCAGTCCAGATTGAATCTGATAATTTTAGTGACACGAATGAGAAGGACGAAGAAATCATGATGACATCATGGTCAAGAAGAAGTCCTAGGAGAGCATCTCGATGGTATGACCAGCCTCGTCTCTTTTCGAACGATGCTCCTGATCACTACTATCCACCTCAGAACTTACAATACTTTGTTGCTCCACTTCAGTATGTTGTCTAGCCACCAAATCACCTAAGAAGGCGAGCACCAGCATCACAAAATCTCCACCAGCCTCTACAAAATTTTCAGGTGCCCCATAACCCACATCCAGGCCAGAGGTATAAAGGGGAACAAAGGTTGAAATGTTATTTTACACCAATAGGAGAGTCCTATGTAAGCTTATTTGAGAAGTTAAAGCATTATGACATGATTGCACCCATTCCTCCAATTCATGTGGACCCACGTGCAAGAAGCTTTGGCCCTTCTAAAAGGTGCGAATACCATTCCAATGCCCAGGGGCACAATATTGAAAGTTGTCGGGATTTGAAAAGAGAAATAGAAAGGATGATCCAGGAAAAACTGATTGTGATCCAAGACAGTGACACCCAGAATATCGTGCAGAATCCTTTACCTGCACATGATGATGCACATTTTGTGGGGATGATGCTTGGTGACACGGAGTATGAGAATCCTCTCGGGAGCCGAGGGACTGAAATTGGAGAAGGCCATGGTAATTCTGATGAGCAAATTTGTGGCTAAATGTTAAGCATAGAAATTGAGAAGTCATTCTCTCCTTACTAGGAAGGAATCTTGGTAGCTTGTTTTGACGTTTCTTCTACTATCTGGGTTATTTCAGGTTTGTCATCCAAATTTTATTTATTTTATTGAGTCAAACCCTTCTATCCCTCAATTCTGTTTGTGTGAGTCTTCTGTGTCTGTTCTGTTGCTATTTTCATTATTTGGGTTATTTTACGGTTGTAACTCGGATTTTAGGTTGTTTGTCTTGTTGTCAAACCCTTTCATCCTTTACCCAATAAAATATGGTTTGTCCTTTTGTGTCATTCTGTCCTAGTTCTTTTCTCGCTAGTTCTAATGACATGACATGCATGCGGAAATTTTGGCCAGATCTTAGAAACTAATTTAATCTGGAGTTGGATAACTGAAAAAAGGAAAACAAAATACTTTTGAGGATGAATAAAGAGTTGAAATACTTTGGAATTAAGGTCGAGTAAAATTCACCATCAAATCATTGTGAAGATTGGGCTTGAGGATGTTTAATCAATCGAAGTTTGTTGGAAAGTTTGACATTAAGGGATGGAAAGTGTCTTGTGACCACGACACACCAAGAAGACATACATGTTCGTCAATGCTATGATCGCGAAGGATACTATGTTTGGTGTTCTCGAGGCTGGAAGGCCCTTTTTTCTGCTACCCAAACACTTTATACCCTTTCTCACCCCTTTTGAGCCTATGTTATTTTCTTTTACTACCCTCTTTTGGAATCAAGTTTAGAGTCAAGAGTCAAAAAAAAATAAATGAATAAAAAATAGAAAAAGAAAAAGAAAAAAAAGTCCATGTCCCAAGAGTACAAACTGGGGCAATTCTTAGAAAGTTCAAGTGAAAAAAAAATGAAGAAGAAAAGAACTGGCAAAGGTCCATGCCCCCAGAAAGTAGAAGCTGGGGCAATTTGTTTTGAAAATAACAAGTGAAAAAAAAGGAAAAATAAAAAGAAAAAGAAAAAAAAGCCCATGTCCCAAAAGTACAAACTGGGGCAATTCTTAGAAAGTTCAAGTGAAAAAAAATAAAGAAGAAAAGAACTGGCAAAGGTCCATGCCCCCAGAAAGTAGAAGCTGGGGCAATTTGTTTTGAAAACAAAAAAAAGACAAAAGAAAAAAAAAGGACAAAGAAATAGAAAGAAAGAAAGAAAGACGAAAAATAGTTAGGTCAGATGTTTGAACTACGTTCAACCTGATTCCTTTAAAAAAAGGATACGTAGGCAGCCTCACGGTTCGGTCCAACCAAATAAGAATTCCGAAAAAAAGAAGAAAAGAAAAATAAATCCCAAAAATCCCCAATAGCTGAACTAGGGAAAAGATTTTATTTTACTTTTGAGAGATTCGATTCCAAGAGTTGTAAGTCCACAACCCCCTTTACTTTGAGTCTATTTGAGCCTTCATGACGTCCTTTCTTTCCAACTCTATCCAAAATCCTTCCAAATAAAGACCTCCTGATATGCCTTCAAGAATGCCAAGAGAAGCATACAATGAACAACGTTTGTCACATGACATAGAACATTGTCAAGTTGCTCACAAAAGAAAAAAGAAGTGGGAAGAAAAAGAAAAGAAAAAGAAAACTGAGAGAGTCTTACTAGTGAAAACCCTCACGGGCACTGTAAGGCGAGGGTAAGCAGAGATGAATAAATGAGAGAGACTTGTTGGTGAAAATCCCTCGGGGCACCACTAGTCGAAAATGAGTCGTGAAGCTGATACAAATGATTGGCACGAACAAGCCCGACTTCAAAGGTCATAAGAATGGCAAAAGGGAAGATTGGATTAGTTTAATAGATCAAGCTGTTGAGTCTAAATGCATGTCATGATCATTAAGAATAGTTATTGAAAAAAAAAGAAAAAAAACTCTTCCTTCTGTCCTTCAGACAGGGGAGTTTATTGTTAATACTTGTTTTTTTGCATCATTGTGTCCTTCACTCTGAGTCAGTCCTTGTCAAAACAAGCAAGAAAAGATTTCAAAATCTGCTACCAGCTTTTCAGTTGCATAAAGTAAATTTGACCAGCACACTCAGTTGTTACTATCAATATACCTTGAGGATTCCTGCAAAGGCTCCCCCAAAAGACTTTTGTCAGCCTACTCGGCGCAAGCAAAGATAACTGGTGATTCTCTCTGACAGACAAATTGCACAAAAAGAAGGAAGTCATTCAAGATTTCAGAAAAGGTCACCTAAGAAAAGATCTCCAATTGGGATAAGGCTGATTGAGCCACAAATATAAATGGTACTGGGTGTGAAACAATTAGGGTTGATGCAGAGCAAAACTCTCTTGAAACCGACTCAAGCTAATTAAGCAGAAGCCAAGCTGCCCAAGACTAAAGGCCACAAACCGACCACCATTTTCAAAACTGACAAATATTTCTTTGTGTGAAACAGGAACAAAGCGGTGCTAGGAAAGTGGTTCAAAAAAAAAGAAAAAAAAAGAGTAGAAAAGAAAAGAAGAGAAGAGCCGACAAAGGGAAGTTTCTCAAATATTTGCCTTTATTTGTCTTGCTATTGTACATAAAATCTTGTCATTGATCTTCCTCCTAGGATAAAAAGTCCTAGTCTGATGGATTTTCCTCTCAATAAAAATCTTAGTCTGATGAATCTTTCTCCTAAGATACCACAAAAAAAGAAGAAGAAAAGTGACCTAGTTTGATGAACTTTCTCCTAGGATCGAAATCTTAGTATGATGAATCTTTCTCCTAAGATACAAGACCTAGTCTAATGAAATTTTCTCCTAGGATAAAAATGTTAGTCTGATGAATTTTTCTCCTAAGATAACAAAAACCTAGTCTGATAAACTTTCTCCTAGAATCAAAATCTTAGTTTGATGAATCTTTCTCCTAAGATACCAAAAAAAGAAGAAGAAAAGAAACCTAGTCTAATGAATTTTCTCCTAGGATAAACGTCTTCGTCTGATGTATCTTTTTCCTAAGATATCAAAAAAAAGGGACCTAGTCTGATGGACTTTCTCCTAGGATCAAAATCTTAATATGATGATTCTTTCTCCTAAGATAAGAAAACCTAGTCTGATGAATCTTTCTCCTAGGATAAACATCTTAGTCTGATGAATCTTTCTCCTAAGATAGAAGACCTAGTCTGATGAACTTTCTCCTAGGATAGAAATCTTAGTCTGATGAATCTTTCTCCTAAGATACCAAAAAAGAGAGACCTAGTTTGATGAATTTTCTCCTAGGATCAAAATCTTAGTCTGATGAATCTTTCTCCTAAGATAGAAGACCTAGTCTGATGAGCTTTTTCCTAGGATCGAAATCTTAGTCTCATGAATCTTTGTCCTAAGATAGAAAACCTAATCTGATGAACTTTTCTCCTAGGATCAAAATCTTAGTCTGATGAATCTTTCTCCTAAGATAATAAATTAGAAAACCTAGTCTCATGAATTTTCTTCTAGGGTAGATGTCTTAGTCTGATGAATTTTTCTCCTAAGATATAAAAACCTAGTGTGATGAATTTTCTCCTAGGAAATTAAAAAATGAAACAAAAGAGGATGTCTCAAAAAAAAAAAGACAGAAAAAAAATCATTTGTTCATGCCTTTGAAAAAAAGGCGTTGGGGCAATTTGTTTAAAAGAATAATTTTCTCCAAAAAATGATGATTTTTCTAAAAAAAACAAAAAACAAAAAACAAAAAAAATCCTTCTTGGTTCATTTTAGACACAGGGTCTCCACTCCCTAGTCTCCTTTTCCAACATAGGGTCACCACTCCCTGGTTGATGATTTTCCAACAATAGGGTCTCCAATCCCTAGTTGATTTCATTTTAGGTATAGGGTGTCCACTCCCTAATCTCTTTTTTCAAGGATACACAATCATGACTTTCATTGTTTTCAATAAAGTAGTTCAGAATTTGGCTACAATAACTCACGAAATTTTCCTAGTGAAAACTGGGGCAGAAATTTTTTTTTCGTTTATTTGTTTTGGTGTATGAGAAGGTTTTACCTCGAGGCACAGGGTTCGAGATGACCCAAAGAATGAGTCTCAATCCAGAAAATAAAAAAGAAGAAAAAGAAAAGAAGTGAACTCAAAGTGCAGAAGCGGAGAAAAGATGTGGACTGCTCAAGACGTGATTGAAGTCACAAGCTTTGCACGTCCTGCCTTGATCCGAGAAGTTGAAAAAGGAAAGAACCAGCACCTGCAGCTAACAAGCATCAAGATTCAGATCAGAGTCCACATGAAGAACCAACCAAGACATAAGATCAAGATTCAGAAGACTCATAGATATGAATCTTGTAACTCGTAGTTGATAGGCTTAGCTAGTTTAGCTTTTGTTTTTCATTTTGGTGTAATAAGGAGCTCAGCAAGCAGAAACAACAGCAACAACAGTGAAATCACAGCTTCTTGGTAGTCCCAGCTACCAAAACTTCCAGAACTACATCGACCTGATTCCTTTATAGCCACGGATATGCAGGCAACCTCTGAAGCAAGGTTCGGTCAAACTTTTTCAAAATGCTTCCAAATGGAGTTTTCAAACGGGCTAAAATTGCTCGTAGTTGCTCACTTTATCTTTGCCCGAAAACTCTTCATGTTTTCGAGCAAAGAGGGGCAGCTGTGAGCACCTAATTTTTGCCGTACATGAAAATAACTCCTAAAAAATAGACCAAAATAATTTTAATTGATTTTTAGGAGTTTTTCTTTATTTAAGTTGCATTTTTAATATGTTAAAATCATAGAAAAATCATAAAAATTGTTACGTTTTAACTTCATGCCATCTTAGATTCAATTTGCATGTAGGAATTAATTTTATTAAGCAAAAATCACAAAAAATGGTCATTTTTACATATTTAGATTTTAGCCTTTAAAATTAGCATCTTTCTTTTGTTTTAAGTTAATTAGTTGTTTTAATGTTAAAAATTAATAAAAGAATTTTAATTTCTATAAAAATAGATTGATTTAGGATTTAATTAATTAAAGAAACGAAAGAAAACAAACGAAAAGGCTGGTTTTTTTATATTGGGCCACCCCAAATAGCAAATACAATGGCCCAAATGTGATTCTTTTACCCAATTCCCACACACAACCCATGCCCTTCCCCATTTTTGTAGACCTAACATCAGATGATACATATTAAGTAGACCCCTAGACTCTACAGATACAATCAGCCGCAATACAAAAAATCAGACCCCCCATGCCGATCTTCTTCTGCTCAACCACAAATAGCCATTTTCACCTTCTTCTATAAAGAAGGAAACAACCATGGAGAACAAACAAAAACCCTTGAAATCGATCTCCTTCAACCTGAAGAGCACCTAACGCCGAAGAAAAGAGGACAAGCAGCCATAGAACGCTTCATCTTTTTCTTCTTGCTGGATAACAGACCTAACGCTAGGGACCGATCATCCATTTTTTTTACATGAAAAAGACTCTTCAGTTTCTCTTGCTTCCTTGAAACAAAGAGCTAACCAAAAACCCAAAAACCTTGGTCACCGGCGATGGCTAGGCAACCACGGTGACTTCCATCGTCGCTTCTCTTCGACGAGCTCCACTGGTTGGAGAAATCGACACTTCTCGCCGGAGTTTGGCTGGAAAGATTCAGATCGGACAGTGAAGTTTGAACGCCGATCTGTTTGGTTTTGAGTTTCGGCGACCACTATTGAAACCGGCGAACACACACACATACACACACTCTGCTACCGTTCCACCCTCTCACATCTGCTGCTACCATAACTGGCCGGAAATACAGCAGAAACAGTGACAGAAATGTGAGAGGTTTCCAGTCATCGAGCAGTTGAGGTTGTCATCGAGGTTCCCAGTCTAAGTCCTTGTTGCCGTTTTCCGTTGAAGTCATATGTACAATTTTACTTGGAGGGAATGTTCATTGATTCTGAATTAAAAGGAAAATCAATCTGTTTTGAGGCCCATCTCTATCCCGTCCCTTCATTTATTGACTTTATATTTGTGTGTTAGAGTTGTGTGAATTTCTGGTGAAAAGCTGATTGTTTAAGGCATCATTGTTTCCGTTACATCACATTTTCGAAAAAGTGTGAGCTTAGTTGATATGTGTTTGACACAAAAAGAAAGATGCAGAAATATAATGGTTAAAGCAAATGTCAGATTGATTAGATAATTAGGGATTCCAGCAATATGTGGGTCTTCATACACTTACAATAACGTTGTGCTTGCCATTCGCGGTGTTCTTTGATGTTAGTGCTTCTCTTCTATTCGAATTTTTTTTCCTGCTGTTTTGCGTGTTGGTTTCGAGCTTTCCGGTGCTGATTCGAGGCCCCGTCTGCGGTTCGTTACATTTTTGAGTTCACAACAGTGAAACAATCAATTTTCCGGCTATATTGAGGTCCAATTATTTCATCCTCTGTTCGTTTTACTTAAGCTTATTGTTAATCGTTTGTTTGGTGATTTGATTCTGTGATTTGTTTAATTGGTGACTATGATTTTAAAAGTTGTTCATGTAGTTATATGCTCGCATTCTACTCGAATTGGTTATAGCTGAACATGATTTTGTCACAGTATAGAAATTGGGTTGCTATTAATCAACCGAACTACGTCAAATTAGATTAAAGGGGCTCGGGCGTGCATTTTATGTGACCCTGCCATAATTTTGAATAATAATAATAATAATAATAAGATAAACATGTTATAAATCCGGGTGTGCATTTCATGTGACCCGACTTCAATTTCAACAAGGTTAAATAGGACGTGTCGTGAACCGCGGGTGCATTTCATGTAGCGTGGCTTACAGTGTGTTTTAAATAACTTTGAATTTTCCTGAAATATTAAAAGCGGTTTAAACAGTTAAAAATGCACGTAGGTTTAAAACATGTAGTAAATCAGATAGTAGGCCATACTAATAGTTTAAGCGACCGTTCTAAAACCACGGAATCCTGGAATGCCTAACACCTTCTTCTCCCGGGTTAACAAAATTCCTTACTTAGAATTTGTGGTTTCGTAGACTTTAAAATAAAGTCGAAATTTCCTCGATTTGGGATTTTAAAATAAACCGGTGACTTGGGACACCAAATAAACTATTCCAAGTGGAGATTCTGAAAAAAAATTAAAATAAAATAATCCTATTTCGAATAATGTCACTTAAATTGGAAAAACTCCCTTATACCCCCTCTCGGGTGGTAAAAAACGAGGTGTGACAGCTCTAGCGACTCCGCTAGGGATAAGAACCCAGAACTTCTGGTTCAGGGTTCAGAATTCGAGCTTAGAATAATTGTTATAGTTGGCTTTTATTTATTATATTATTTTTACATGTTTAAGGCTAATGTGCTAAATGCCACTTTTTACCGCTTTGATATTGTTTGGACTATATATAAATTGTTACGAAACCCTTCTTCTCCCCGAGTCTTCTAAATCATCTAGGAAGTGTGCACTTCGTGTGACTTCTTTTCTGTTAGAATCATATCCCAATTTTAGAGCGAGGTTTGGACAAGTTGCAAAGCCAGTAAAGCTTCTGTATTCCCGGTACGCTACCCCCCCTCGACTCGAGTTGTCCGCTCGGGTAAGCTAGGTCTAGAATAATACACCCAGATTTTTAAACCTAGAATAACATAGCCTCATGTTAGATCCCTAGTAGGAACGCTTGTTTGCATCGCGTGTATTTGACTTTGGGGACTCAACATAGGGGTTGGGTCCGTCTAGGACAGGTGTACTCAAATTAAAAGACTATCCTGATGCATGTTACGTGCTACTTGCGTATCTGTATGTTTCGGCTTGCATGTTGACTGGCTTCTAGAATAGGGAAAGAAAATGAAAAAAAAGAAAAAGAAAAAGAAAAAAAAAAGAGCGAGTTGTAGGTATTTGAAAAATTTCGAAACTCTGCCAAATTTTTAAAAAAGAGAGAAAGAAAGTAAGTCAATGTTTCAAAAGTCATGTTTCCTCTGTTCCGTCAGAATTGACCGAACTACGCGGGTCTGATGCTCACCGGATGTGAGATACGTAGGCAAACCTCATCAGTTCCGACCCCAATTTTTCAAAAATTCAAAAATATTTTCCTTTAGTTCCTTCTTTAGAAATGTTTCCTTAGAAAATTCAAATAAAAAAGGAAGTTTTTTTAAACTAAAAAAATAGAAGTTTTCTTTTTACTTTGGAAATTCCCAAAATTCAAATCAATGAAATGAAATTTTTAGAAGTCTTTCTTTCAAAAAATAAAAAAAATCAAAATCAAAAATTCAAAAAAATATTTCCTTTTCTTCTTCAAAGCATTTCTTTCAAAAAAAGAAAAAAAACAAAAGAAAAAAAGATTTCAAAAAAAAATATGTTTTTCTTTTTCTTAAAGCTTTCAATGTCTAAGTTTTATAAAAAGTACAAAAAAGGTTAGCTTATGTACTCCATTCTCAATCTTTCCGAACTACGCAAGATCTGATTCATGTTACCACATGATACGTAGGCAACCCACATCAGGTTCGATAAACCATTAAAAAAAATGAAAAAAATGAAAAATGATGATAATAATAAGGACCGACTGAGTCCATTCTAACGTGTCTTTTGAATTGTGAAGAAAGTTTGAGGTGGTCGATTTGTGGTAAGCTGGAAACACATCCATAATTTACAAGATCCAAGGGAAAAATGCCAGTGACAGCTGACATCGAAGCTGTTACTAGTGCTCAAGAGACTCAGGGTTAGAGGGTTCAGCAAAAGTCTACTGTTGTTGAGAAAAATAGGGTATTAAAGCAGCAAATGACTGAAATGTGTCAAGCATGGGCCAATGGCCAAGGACCGCCCTTTTCTTCTCATGGTTTCCCAGAATTCACACCCATCTCGACTACTGCCATCTCGGTCTCATTGTCTGGTCAATCCTATCCACCTGGGTTCAGTCATTATCCCAACTGTACGACTAGAGCTGGAACTTCTGTTGTGCGCTCCCAAAGTTTTCCATTGACAACGAATCAGACAACCACTACTGTTATGCCCGTCTTCACTATCCCACAACCGACAATGGTGAAGAGGAAAACTCATGAGTCACCATTTGCTACCCAGCAAGAGCAGTACCACTCTCCTGAGTACCACTCGTACTTGTTTGATCTTCCTGCAAACATTGAGAAGCCTGCCCGAAAGATGGCACAAGAAGAAATGACCCAAATATTGAAAAGCTTAGAACAACAGTTGAAAAATATGCAAGGGTTGGCAGGTCAGAAGAGTATTGCCTTCAAGGATCTATGTATGTTCCCCGATGTTCGTTTGCCACTTGGTTTCAAGATCCCCAAATTTGAAAAGTATGATGGACATGGAGACCCCACAGCCCACCTGAAAAGGTATTGCAATCAGCTAAGAGGTGCAGGAAGAAATGAAGAATTTCTAATTGCTTATTTTGGGGAAAGCCTTACGGGAATAGTCTCCGAATGGTTTATGGATCAAGACACATATCGCTGGTATGTCTGGGATGACATGGCATAGGCCTTTGTCAAACAGTTCCAATACAACATCGACATCGCCTGTAACGACCAGACTGGTCGTTTTGCATTTTCGAACCCCATTCCCTTAAATAATACTTCCCGCACTTGCTTTAACTAATTTATGACTTGCGGGGATGGGTGGTTCGGAAGTTAGAAGAGTTTTGAGCAAAAATAAGCCTAGTTGTTTCTTTAAGTTTCTTTAAAAAGGGCCAAGTTTGACTTCGGTCAACATTTTTTGGGAAACGGACCTGGAATCGTGATTTGACAATTTTTGAGGGTCCGTGGGAAAATATGGGACCTGGGCGTATGCCCGGAATCGAATTCCGAGGTCCCTAGCCCGAGTAATGAAGTTTTATGTGAAATTGTTAAGTTTATGTTTCAAAGATTTAAATAAACCAAGAAATTATTGTTTTCCTAAGTATCGGGTTCGGATTTCGATTTCGAAACTTGGTACAAGTCCGAAATATCAGTTAAGACTTGCCTGTAAAATTTGGTGTCAATCCGAGTAGTTTAAGGGCGTTTTGACCCGTTAGGAGAAAATTTAGAACTTTAAGGTTCAATTATTTGAATCATTTGGTTTTGGGGTTGATTCCTTGATTTGGCGTTGTTTTAAGCATTTCGAGGGTTCGAGTAGGTCCGTCTCGTGATTTCAGACTTGTCGGTATGTTCGGGCGGGGCTTGGGTGCCCCGAGCATCAAATGGTCAAGGGTCGAGTAAAGTTGAAAACTTAGAAAAGGCCTGAGATCTGCTGCTTCTGTCATAACCGCTGCTGCGGCTCTTGGACCGCAGAAGCGAGACCGCAGAAGCGGTCGATTTATCGCAGAAGCGAAAAGGGGTCAGGTCCTGGGAAACCGCAGAAGCGATCCAGGGACCGCAGAAGCGGTTCCGCTCCTGCGACCCCTAGACCGCAGAAGCGGTCGAGCCCCAATTTCCAAAAGCCGCAGAAGCGGCCATTTTCCGCAGAAGCGGAAATACTTCCGCATATGCGAAAATAACTGGGGACAGAAGGGTTCATTAATACGAACTCAAACTCATTTCTCTCATTTTTCACTCTACACTTAGACGAATTGGGTTCTTCCAAGAGAGGGTTTCCGCATAACTTGGTAAGGTAAGTAATTTCCCTTCATCCTTAGCTTAAATACATGTAAATTAGGTAGATTAAACACTAAAAATTTAGTAAAAATCAAGGATTTGAGCTAGACCTAGTGTTTTTATAAAACTAAGAATTTATCATGTAACTTACCATGTAATGAACTAGAAATCATATATTTGTGATCCTTAGGTGATAGAGAACAACTTCCTTCGAAAAATCTTGGAATCCGGGCACGTGGGCCCGGGGTCGGAATTTAGGAAACTTGTGTTAATGGTTAGAAAAGTGCTTAAATGGTTAGAATTTGATCTTGTAAGCCTTTATTTACTAGTTCTTATTTCGTTTGATTAGTTTGGGATTGTTCGACTTCGAATTAAGGACTTGGGCTCGTTCTTGGACTTCGGGAGTGCACTTTGGAGCAAGGTGAGTCTCCTTTCTAACCTTGTAAGAGGGAATTGTCCCCATAGGATCGTAAATGAGTAATTGTTGCTAAATGCGGGGGCTACGTACGTACTAGGTGACGAGAGTCCGTGCGTAGCTACTATAGGATAATTGTTCGGGTAGTTTAGGACCTACGTCATGCCTAATTGGGGAATATATCTTATTTTAAATTGCCAATATGATCATCTATGTTTTGCTAGAGACTTGAGGAAATGAAAAGTGAACTTATGAGTTTGTTGAGCCTTGGTAGGCATTCCCTTGTATGAAATTGAGCCTTATGTGCTTTCTTGATATTTTTCTTGATGATTATGGATCGGGCGGATCGCCTCGGTGAGNAGCGATGCCAGGGTTGCCGAGATTGGAGTGGAGGGGTTCCACTGTGGATACACCTAGCAGGGTCATTTCCTTCCTGAAGGCTCAACGCATGGTTGAGAAGGGGTGTTTGGCCTACTTAGCTTATATTCGAGACACCACCGCAGAGTCTCCGACGATTGATTCAGTGCCAGTAGTTCGAGAGTTCGCTGATGTTTTTCCTTCTGATCTTCCTGGCATGCCTCCGGATCGTGATATTGATTTCTGTATTGATTTGGCTCCAGGCACTCAGCCTATATCATCCCGCCGTACCGTATGGCTCCTAGGGAGCTGAACGAGCTGAAGGAGCAGTTGGAGGAGTTGCTAGCAAAGGGGTTTGTTAGGCCCAGTGTATCGCCTTGGGGTGCACCAGTGCTATTTGTAAAGAAGAAGGATGGGACTATGCGGATGTGCATTGATTACCGCCAGTTGAACAAAGCCACCATCAAGAACAAGTATCCATTGCCCCGTATTGATGATTTGTTTGACCAGCTGCAGGGTGCTAGGGTGTTCTCTAAAATTGACCTCAGGTCAGGGTATCATCAGCTGAAGATTTGGGATTCAGATGTCCCGAAGACCGCATTCAGGACTAGATATGGCCACTATGAGTTCCTGGTGATGTCATTTGGCTTGACTAATGCTCCAGCGGCATTTATGGACTTAATGAACAGGGTGTTCAGGCCCTATATTGATTCCTTTGTTATCGTCTTCATTGACGACATCTTGATATACTCGCGTAGCCTGGGGGAGCACGAGCAGCATTTGAGAGTAGTGCTTCAGACCTTGCGAGAGCAGAAGCTTTATGCTAAGTTCTCCAAGTGCGAGTTTCGGCTAGAGTCAGTAGCATTCTTGGGACATGTAGTGTCAGGAGAGGGTATTAAAGTGGACCCCAAGAAGATTGAGGCAGTTCAGAGTTGGCCACGTCCTACTTCAGTGACCTCAGGAGTTTCTTGGGGTTAGCAGGTTATTACCAGCGATTCGTGCAGGGCTTCTCATCTATTGCATCACCTTTGACCAGATTGACCCAAAAGGGTGCTCCATTCTGTTGGTCCGACGATTGTGAGGAGAGCTTCCAGAAGCTCAAGACAGCCTTGACCACGGCACCAGTTCTTTTATTGCCTTCCGATTCAGGGGTGTATACAGTGTATTGCGACGCTTCTCGCGTTGGCTTGGGATGCGTACTGATGCAGGAGGGGCGAGTTATTGCATATGCTTCACGTCAGCTGAAGGTTCATGAGAAAAATTACCCTGTGCACGATCTAGAGTTGGCGGCGATTGTTCATGCTCTTAAGATATGGAGGCATTATTTATATGGAGCGTCATGAGAGGTCTATACAGACCATCACAGCTTGCAGCATTTGTTCAAGCAGAGGGATCTTAATTTGAGGCAGCGCAGGTGGCTTGAGCTACTAAAGGATTATGACATTACCATTCTTTATCATCCAGGCAAGGCAAATGTGGTTGTGGATGCCTTGAGTAGGAAAGCGGAGAGTATGGGTAGCTTGGCATTCATTCCTGCTGAGATGAGACCATTAGCTTTGGACGTTCAGTCTTTAGCTAACAGACTTGTGAGATTAGATATTTCAGAGCCCAGCCGGGTCCTGGCATGTGTGGTTGCTCAGTCTTCGTTGTTGGGGGAGATTAAGGCCCGACAGCTCGATGATCCACACTTGGCAGTTCTCAGAGAGACGGTACTTCAGGGAGGTGCCAAGGAGATTTCTATTGACGAGGATGGTGTGTTACGGCTTCAGGGCTGTGTATGTGTTCCTAATGTTGATGGCTTGAGAGAGAGGATTCTAGAGGAGGCCCACAGTTCGAGGTACTCCATTCATCCAGGTGCCACGAAGATATATCGTGACTTGAGGCAGCATTACTGGTGGCGGAGGATGAAGAAGGACATTGCGGAGTATGCAGCTAAATGTTTGAATTGCCAGCAGGTCAAACATGAGCACCAGAGGCCAGGTGGCCTACTTTAGCGGATGCCCATTCCGGAATGGAAGTGGGAGCGCATCACTATGGATTTCGTGGTTGGGTTTCCGCGGACTCAGCGGAAGGTTGATTCAGTGTGGGTTATTGTGGATAGATTGACCAAGTCCACCCACTTCATTCTAATGGCAACTACTTATACGGCAGAGAGGTATGCTCAGATTTACATTCGGGAGATAGTGAGATTGCATGGTGTGCCGGTCTCCATCATATCAGACAGAGGCCCTCAGTTCACTTCCCCTTTCTGGAGGGCTGTTCAGAGTGAGTTGGGGACACGCATGGAGCTTAGCACGGCATTCCATCCTCAGACTGATGGGCAGTCGGAGCGGACAGTTCATATTTTAGAGGATATGCTTAGAGCATGCGTGATTGACTTTGGAGGGCAGTGGGATCAGTTCTTACCCTTGGCGGAGTTCGCATATAATAACAGCTATCAGTCCAGCATAGAGATGGCCCGTATGAGGCATTATATGGTCGGCGTTGTCGTTCTCCGATCGGGTGGTTTGAGCCTGGTGAGGCTAAGTTGCTTGGTACAGATTTGGTTCAAGATGCCTTGGATAAGGTAAAGTTGATTCAGGAGAGGCTCCGCACAGCTCAGTCCAGGCAGAAGAGTTACGCGGATCAGAAGGCGCGGGATGTATCATTTATGATTGGCGAGAAGGTTCTCTTGAAGGTTTTGCCCATGAAGGGCATTATGAGGTTCGGAAAGAAGGGCAAGTTGAGCCCAAGGTTTATTGGCCCCTTCGAGGTGTTGAGGCGAGATGGAGAGGTTGCCTATGAGCTTGCCTTGCCTCCCAGTTTATCAGGAGTTCATCCAGTCTTCCATGTATCGATGCTCCGGAAGTATCATGCCGACTATTCACATGTGTTGGATTTCAGTACCATTCGGTTAGATGAGAGCTTGGGCTACGAGGAGGAGCCAGTTGCCATTGTGGATAGACAGGATCGCCAGTTGAGGTCCAAGAGGATTTCTGCGGTAAGAGTCCAGTGGAGGGGCCAACCGGTCGAGGAGGCGACCTGGGAGTCCGAGGAGGGCATGCAGAGCCGATATCCCCACTTGTTCAGCAGTCCAGGTACTTTTCTATGTCCGTTCGAGGACGAACGTTTGTTTAAGAGGTGGAGAATGTAACGACCCGACTGGTTGTTTTGCATTTTCGAACCTCGTTCCCTTAAATGATAATTATGACTTGCGGGGACGGGTGGTTCGAAAGTTAGAAGAGTTTTGAGTAAGAATAAGCCTAGTTGCTTCTTTAAGTTTCTTTAAAAAGGGCCAAGTTTGACTTCGGTCAACATTTTGGGGAAACGGACCCGGAATCGTGATTTGACAATTTCTGAGGGTCCGTGGGAAAATATGGGACCTGGGCGTATGCTCGGAATCGAATTCCGAGGTCCCTAGCCCGAGTAATGAATTTTTATACGAAATTGTTAAGTTTAAGTTTCTAAGATTTAAATAAACTAAGAAATTATTGTTTTCCTAGGTATCGGGTTCGGATTTCGATTCCGAAACTTGGTACAAGTCCGAAATATCAGCTAAGACTTACCTGTAAAATTTGGTGTCAATCCGAGTGGCTTAAGGGCGTTTTGACCCGTTAGGAGGAAATTTAGAACTTGAAGGTTCAATGATTTGAATCATTTGGTTTTGGGGTTGATTCCCTGATTTAGCGTTGTTTTAAGCATTTCGAGGGCTCGAGTAGGTCCGCCTCGTGATTTCAAACTTGTCGGTATGTTCGGGTGGGGCTCGGGAGCCCCGAGCGTCAAATGGTCGAGGT
>NW_017670425.1:659311-729670 GCF_001879085.1 Nicotiana attenuata
CTCCGACGATTGATTCAGTGCCAGTAGTCCGAGAGTTCGCCGATGTTTTTCCTTCTGATCTTCCTGGCATGCCTCCGGATCGTGATATTGATTTCTGTATTGATTTGGCTCCAGGCACTCAGCCTATATCTATCCCGCCGTACCGTATGGCTCCTAAGGAGCTGAAGGAGCAGTTGGAGGAGTTGTTAGCTAAAGGGTTTGTTAGGCCCAGTGTACTGCCTTGGGGTGCACCAGTGCTATTTGTGAAGAAGAAGGATGGGACTATGCGCATGTGCATTGATTACCGCCAGTTGAACAAAGTCACCATCAAGAACAAGTATCCATTGCCCCGTATTGATGATTTGTTTGACCAGCTGCAGGGTGCTAAGGTGTTCTCTAAGATTGACCTGAGGTCAGGGTATCATCAGCTGAAGATTCAGGATTCAGATGTTCCGAAGACCGCATTCAGGACTACGACATTACCATTCTTTATCATCCAGGTAAGGCGAATGTGGTCGCGGATGCCTTAAGCAGAAAGGCGGAGAGTATGGGTAGCTTGGCGTTCATTCCTGCCGAGAGGAGACCATTAGCTTTGGACATCCGGTCTTTAGCTAACAGACTTGTGAGGTTGGACATTTCGGAGCCCAGTCGAGTTCTAGCATGTGTGGTTGCTCAGTCTTCGTTATTGGGGCAGATTAAGGCCCGACAGTTCGATGATCCACATTTGGCAGTCCTCAGAGAGACGGCACTTCAGGGAGGTGCCAAGGAGATTTCTATTGGCGAGGATAGTGTATTACGGCTCCAGGGCCGTGTATGTGTTCCTAATGTTTATGGCTTGAGAGAGAGGATTCTAGAAGAGGCCCACAGTTCGAGGTATTCCATACATCCGGGTGCCACGAAGATGTATCGTGACTTGAGAGAGCACTAATAGTGGCGGAGGATGAAGAAAGACATAGTGGAGTATGTTGCTAGATGTTTGAATTGCCAGCAGGTCAAATATGAGCACCAGAGGCCTGGC
The DNA here is from genome assembly GCF_001879085.1 of Nicotiana attenuata. Classification (NCBI taxonomy): domain Eukaryota; kingdom Viridiplantae; phylum Streptophyta; class Magnoliopsida; order Solanales; family Solanaceae; genus Nicotiana; species Nicotiana attenuata. The sequence goes on from NW_017670425.1 coordinate 660,309, forward strand.
CTACTTCAGCAGATGCCCATTCCGGAATGGAAGTGGGAGCGCATTATCATGGATTTCGTGGTTGGGTTTCCGCGGACTCAGCGGAAGGTTGATTCAGTGTGGGTTATTGTGGATAGGTTTACCAAGTCGGCCCACTTCATTCCGGTGGCGACTACTTATACGGCAGAGAGGTATGCTCAGATTTACATTCGGGAGATAGTCAGGTTGCACGGTGTGCCGATTTCTATCATATCGGACAAGGGCCCTCAGTTCACTTCCCATTTCTGGAGAGCTGTTCAGAGTGAGTTGGGGACCCGCGTAGAGCTCAGCACGGCGTACCTTCCTCAGACCGACGGGCAGTCGGAGTGGACAGTTCAGATTTTTGAGGATATGCTTAGAGCATTGTGATCGACTTTGGGGGGTAGTGGGATCAGTTCGTGCCCTTGGCGGAGTTTGCATACAATAACAGCTATCAGTCCAGCATAGAGATGGCCCCGTATGAGGCATAATATGGTCGGCGTTGTCGTTCTCCTATCGGGTGGTTTGAGCCTGGTGAGGCTAAGTTGCTTGGTACAGATTTGGTTCAGGATGCCTTGGAAAAGGTAAAGTTGATTCAGGAGAGGCTCCGCACAGCTCAGTCCAGGCAGAAGAGTTACACGGATCAGAAGGCACGTGATTTATCATTCATGATTGGCGAGAAGGTTCTCTTGAAAGTCTCGCCAATGAAGGGCATTATGAGGTTTGGGAAGAAGGGCAAGCTAAGCCCAAGGTTTATTGGCCCCTTTGAGGTGTTGAAGTGAGTTGGAGAGGTTGCCTATGAGCTTGCTTTACCTGCCAATTTATCAGGAGTTCATCCAGTCTTCCATGTATCGATGCTTCGGAAGTATCGTGCCGACTATCACACGTGTTGGATTTCAGTACCATTCAGCTAGACGAGAGCTTGGGCTATGAGGAGGAGCCAGTTGCCATTGTTGATAGACAGGATCGCCAGTTGAGGTCCAAGAGGATTTCTGCGGTAGAGTCCAGTGGAGGGGCCAACCGGTCGAAGATGCGACCTGGGAGTCCGAGGAGGACATGCGGAGCCGATATCCCCACTTATTCAGCAGTCCAGGTACTTTTTTATGTCCGTTCGAGGACGAACGTTTGTTTAAGAGGTGGAGAATGTAATGAACCGACTGGTCGTTTTGCATTTTCGAACCCCATTCCCTTAAATAATACTTCCCGCACTTGCTTTAAATAATTTATGACTTGCGGGGACGGGTGGTTCGAAAGTTAGAAGAGTTTTGAGCAAAAATAAGCCTAGTTGCTTCTTTAAGTTTCTTTAAAAAGGGCCAAGTTTTACTTCGGTCAACATTTTTAGGGAAACGGACCTGGAATCGTGATTTGACAATTTCTGAGGGTCCGTGGGAAAATATGGGACCTGAGCGTACGCCCGGAATCGAATTCCGAGGTCCCTAACCCGAAAAATGAATTTTTATGTGAAATTGTTAAGTTAAAGTTTCAAAGATTTAAATAAACCAAGAAATTACTGTTTTCCTAGGTATCGGGTTCGGATTTCGATTCCGAAACTTGGTACAAGTCCAAAATATCAGTTAAGACTTGCCTGTAAAATTTGGTTTCAATCCGAGTAGTTTAAGGGCGTTTTGACCCGTTAGGAGGAAATTTAGAACTTAAAGGTTCAATGATTTGAATCATTTGGTTTTGGGGTTGATTCCTTGATTTGGCGTTGTTTTAAGCGTTTCGAGGGTTCGAGTAGGTCCGCCTCGTGATTTCAGACTTGTCGGTATGTTGGGGCGGGGCTCGGGAGCCCCGAGCATCAAATGGTCGAGGGTCGAGTGAAGTTGAAAACTTAGAAAAGGCCTGAGATCTGCTGCTTCTGTCATAACCGCTTCTGCGGCTCTTGGACCACAGAAGCGAGACCGCAAAAGCGGTCGATTTATCGCAGAAGCGAAAAGGGGTCAGGTCCTGGGAAACCGCAGAAGCGACCCAGGGACCGTAGAAGCGGTTCCGCTCCTGCGACCCCTAGACCGCAGAAGCGGTTAAGCCCCAATTTCCAAAAGCCGCAGAAGCGGCCATTTTCCGCAGAAGCGGATTCCGCAGAAGCGGAAATACTTCCGCAGATGCGAAAATAACTGGGGACAGAAGGGTTCATTAATACGAACTCAAACTCATTTCTCTCATTTTTTACTCTACACTTAGACGAATTGGGTTCTTCCAAGAGAGGGTTTCCCCATAACTTGGTAAGGTAAGTAATTTCCCTTCATCCTTAGCTTAAATACATGTAAATTAGGTAGATTAAACACTAAAAATTTAGTAAAAATCAAGGATTTAAGCTAGACCTAGGGCTTTTATAAAACTAAGAATTTATCATGTAACTTACCATGTAATGAACTAGAAATCATATATTTGTGATCCTTAGGTGATAGAGAACAACTTTCTTCGAAAAATCTTGGAATCCGGGCACGTGGGCCCGGGGTCGGAATTTAGGAAACTTGTGTTAATGGTTAGAAAAGTGCTTAAATGGTTAGAATTTGATCCTTTAAGCCTTTATTTACTAGTTCTTATTTCGTTTGATTAGTTTGGGATTGTTCGACTTCGAATTAAGGACTTGGGCTCGTTCTTGGACTTCGGGAGTGCACTTTGGAGCGAGGTGAGTCTCCTTTCTAACCTTGTAAGAGGGAATTGTCCCCATAGGATCGTAAATGAGTAATAGTTGCTAAATGCGGGGGCTACGTACGTACTAGGTGACGAGAGTCCGTGCTTAGCTACTATAGGATAATTGTTCGGGTAGTTTAGGACCCACGTCATGCCTAATTGGGGAATATATCTTATTTTAAATTGCCAATATGATCATCTATGATTTGCTAGAGACTTGAGGAAATGAAAAGTGAACTTATGAGTTTGTTGAGCCTTGGTAGGCATTCCCTTGTATGAAATTGAGCCTTATGTGCTTTCTTGATGATTATGGATCGGGCGGATCGCCTCGGTGAGAATAGATGCATCTATGGTTCGTGCCGCTCGACCCTCGGCAGTGCACAATTTATTTTCTGTTGGAGCGGGCCGTCGACCTCGGCATGATTGTGCATGATTTATATGCTTATATTTAGTTATGACATGATTACTCATTTAATATGAAAAGGGGAACACTGGTAAATTAATTATAACAGGAACATGGATATGACTCTCCTATTAAACTTGTGTTATTGGAAATCCTTCATGCTGTATATCTCACTTTATTATATTATATTATCTTAACCTTAGTAAGTATCAAGTCGACCTCTCGTCTCTACTTCTTCGAGATTAGACGGGATACTTACTGGGTATATGTTGTTTATGTACTCATGCTACGCTTCTGTACTTAAATGTACAGGGTTTGAGGCAGTTGGATCTGGACATCATCCCGGTGCGCATCAATGAGCACGCTTGGGGAATTCTACGGTGAGCTGCTTCTCTTTCATGCCGATCCGCAGCCAAAGAAGTCCTTTCTTGTATTTTTGTTTCTGTCTATCCTGATTCAGACAGTAGGATAGTGTATTATTCTTTTGTGTATATTCTACTAGTCGCCCGTAGCTTGTGACACCAAGTTCCGGCACACACAGTAGTAGACATTTATTTTGGGGTTGTAACGCTATTTTAGCACTTTATGATCTTTTCGGGTCTTATCTTTAATTTCGAAAATCTAGCATAACTGCCTTTGGCTAAAGTAAAATGAGAACTTAATCACATTTCCGCATCGGCTGGCCTGACAACGGTGTTAGGCGCCATCATGGCCTATTATGAAAAATGGGTCGTGACATCGCCGCAGACCGCAATTCCCTTTCAAACCTGAAGAAGAAACCAACTGAAAGTTTCAGGGAATATGCCATTAAATGGAGAGAGCAAGCAGCTAGAGTTAAGCTACCTATGGATGACCACGAGCTAATCACTGTCTTTCTTCAGGCTCAAGAGCCAGATTATTTTCAAAATATGATGTCCGCAGTGGGTAAATCCTTCTCGGAAGCAATCAAAATAGGGGAAATGATTGAGAATGGTCTTAAGACAGGCAGAATTATAAGTCAAGCAGTTCTCAAAGCTGCAACTCAGGGTGTCTTGATTGAATCTGATAATTTTAGTGACACGAATGAGAAAGATGAAGAAATCATGGTGACATCAGGGTCAAGTAGAAGTCCTAGGAGAGCATCTTGAAGGTATGACCAGCCTCGTCTGTTTTCGGACGATGCTCCTGAACACTACTATCCACCTCAGAACTCACAATACTCTGTTGCTCCACTTCAGTATGTTGTCCAGCCACCAAATCACCCAAGAAGGCGAGCTCGAGCATCACAAAATCTCCACCAGCCTCTACAAAATTTTCAGGTGCCCTATAACCCACATCCAGGCTAGAGGTATGAAGGGGAACAAAGGTTGAAATGTTATTTTACGCCAATAGGAGAGTCCTATGTAAGCTTATTTGAGAAGTTAAAGCATTATGACATGATTGCACCCATTCCTCCAAATCATGTGGATCCACGTGCAAGAAGCTTTGACCCTTCTAAAAGGTGCGAATACCATTCCAGTGCCCAGGGGCACAATATTGAAAGTTGTCGGGATTTGAAAAGAGAAATAGAAAGGATGATCCAGGAAAAAATGATTGTGATCCAAGACAGTGACACCTAGAATATCGTGCAGAATCCTTTACCTGCACATGATGATGCACACTTTGTGGCGATGATGCCTGGTGACACGAAGTATGAGAATCCTCTCGGGAGCCTGACAACAGAAATTGGAGAAGGCCATGGTGATTCTGATGAGCAAATTTGTGGCTAAATGTCAAGCTTAGAAATTGAAAAGTCATTCTCTCCTTACTAGGAAGGAATCTTGGTAGCTTGTTTTGATATTTTTTCTACTATCTGGGTTATTTCAGGGTTGTCATCCAGATTTTATTTGTTTTATTGAGTCAAACCCTTCTATCCCTCAATTCTGTTTGTGTGAGTCTTCTCTGTCTGTTCTGTTGCTATTTTCATTATCCCGGTTAAATTAAGGGTTGTAACTCGGATTTTAGGTTGTTTGTCTTGTTGTCAAACCCTTTCATCCTTTACTCAATAAAATATGGTTTGTCCTTTTGTGTCGTTCTGTTTCTAGTTCTTTTCTCGCTAGTTCTAATGACATGACATGCATGCGGAAATTTTGGCCAGATCTTAGAAACTAATTTAATCTGGAGTTGGATAACTGAAAAAAAAAAGAAAGAAAAGAATACACTTTTGAGGATGAATAAAGAGCTGAAATACTTTGGAATTAAGGTCGAGTAAAATTCACCTTCAAATCATTGTGAAGATCGGGCTTGAGGATGTTTAATCAATCGAAGTTTGTTGGAAAGTTTGACATTAAGGGATGAAAAGTGTCTTGTGACCACGACACACCAAGAAGACAAACATGTTATTCAATGCTGTGATCGCGAAGGATACTATGTTTGGCATTTCGAGGCTGGGAGGCCCTTTTTTCTGCTACCCAAACACTTTATACCCTTTGTCACCCCTTTTGAGCTTGTTTTATTTTCTTTGACCACCCTCTTTTGGAATCAAGTTTAGAGTCAAGAGTCAAAAAAAAAAATAACAAATGAAAAAAAAAGGAAAAAGAAAAAGAAAAAGAAAAAAAAAAGTCCATGTCCCAAAAGTACAAACTGGGACAATTCTTAGAAAGTTCAAGTGAAAAAAAATAAAGAAGAAAAGAACTGGCAAAGGTCCATGCCCCCAGAAAGTAGAAGCTGGGGCAATTTGTTTTGAAAACATAAAAAAAGACAAAAGAAAAAAAAAAGGACAAAGAAACAGAAAGAAAGAAAGACGAAAAATAGTTAGGTCAGATGTTTGAACTACGTTCAACCTGATTCCTTTAAAAAAAAGGATACGTAGGCAGCCTCACGGTTCGGTCCAACCAAATAAGAATTCCAGAAAAAAAGAAGAAAAGAAAAATAAATCCCAAAAATCCCCAATAGCTGAACTAGGGCAAAGATTTTATTTTACTTTTGAAAGATTCGATTCCAAGAGTTGTAAGTCCACAACCCCCTTTACTTTGAGTCTATTTGAGCCTTCATGACGTCCTTTCTTTCCAACTCTATCCAAAATCCTTCCAAATAAAGACCTCCCGATATGCCTTCAAGAATGCCAAGAGAAGCATACAATGAACAACGGTTGTCACATGACATAGAACATTGTCAAGTTGCTCACAAAAGTAAAAAGAAGTGGGAAGAAAAAGAAAAGAAAAAGAAAAATGAGAGAGTCTTACTAGTGAAAACCCTCACGGGCACTGTAAGGCGAGGGTAAGCAGAGATGAAAAAATGAGAGAGACTTGTTGGTGAAAATCCCTCGGGGCACCACTAGTCGAAAATGAGTCGTGAAGCTGATACAAATGATTGGCACGAACAAGCCCGACTTCAAAGGTCATAAGAATGGCAAAAGGGAAGATTGGATTAGTTTAATAGATCAGGCTGTTGAGTCTAAAATGCATGTCATGATCATTAAGAATAGTTATTGAAAAAAAAAAAAGAAAAAAAACTCTTCCTTCTGTCCTTCAGACAGGGGAGTTTATTGTTTTGTGTCCTTCACTCTGAGTCAGTCCTTGTCAAAACAAGCAAGAAAAGATTTCAAAATCTGCTACCAGCTTTTCAGTTGCATAAAGTAAATTTGACCAGCACACTCAGTTGTTACTATCAATATACCTTGAGGATTCCTGCAAAGGCTCCCCCAAAAGACTTTTGTCAGCCTACTCGGCGCAAGCAAAGATAACTGGTGATTCTCTCTGACAGACAAATTGCTCAAAAAGAAGGAAGTCATTCAGGATATCAGAAAAGGTCACCTAAGAAAAGATCTCCAATTGGGATAAGGCTGATTGAGCCACAAATATAAATTTTACTGGGTGTGAAACAATTAGGGTTGATGCAGAGCAAAAGTCTCTTGAAACCGACTCAAGCTGATTAAGCAGAAGCCAAGCTGCCCAAGACTAAAGGCCACAAACCGACCACCATTTTCAAAACTGACAAATACTTCTTTGTGTGAAACAGGAACAAAGCGGTGCTAGGAAAGTGGTTCAAAAAAAAGAAAAAAAAAGAGTAGGAAAGAAAAGAAGAGAAGAGCCGACAAAGGGAAGTTTCTCAAATATTTGCCTTTATTTGTCTTGCTATTGTGCATAAAATCTTGTCATTGATCTTCCTCCTAGGATAAAAAGTCCTAGTCTGATGGATTTTCCTCTCAATAAAAATCTTAGTCTGATGAATCTTTCTCCTAAGATACCACAAAAAAAGAAGAAGAAAAGTGACCTAGTTTGATGAACTTTCTCCTAGGATCGAAATCTTAGTATGATGAATCTTCCTCCTAAGATACAAGTCCTAGTCTAATGAAACTTTCTCCTAGAATAAAAATGTTAGTCTGATGAATTTTTCTCCTAAGATAACAAAAACCTAGTCTGATAAACTTTCTCCTAGAATCAAAATCTTAGTTTGATGAATCTTTCTCCTAAGATACCAAAAAAACATGAACCCTAGAAGAAAAGAAACCTAGTCTAATGAATTTTCTCCTAGGATAAACGTCTTAGTCTGATGTATCTTTTTCCTAAGATATCAAAAAAAAGGGACCTAGTCTGATGGACTTTCTCCTAGGATCAAAATCTTAATCTGATGATTCTTTCTCCTAAGATAAGAAAACCTAGTCTGATGAATCTTTCTCCTAGGATAAACATCTTAGTCTGATGAATCTTTCTCCTAAGATAGAAGACCTAGTCTGATGAACTTTCTCCTAGGATAGAAATCTTAGTCTGATGAATCTTTCTCCTAAGATACCAAAAAAGAGAGACCTAGTTTGATGAATTTTCTCCTAGGATCAAAATCTTAGTCTGATGAATCTTTCTCCTAAGATAGAAGACCTAGTCTGATGAGCTTTCTCCTAGGATCGAAATCTTAGTCTCATGAATCTTTGTCCTAAGATAGAAAACCTAATCTGATGAACTTTTCTCCTAGGATCAAAATCTTAGTCTGATGAATCTTTCTCCTAAGATAATAAATTAGAAAACCTAGTCTCATGAATTTTCTTCTAGGGTAGATGTCTTAGTCTGATGAATTTTTCTCCTAAGATATAAAAACCTAGTGTGATGAATTTTCTCCTAGGAAATTAAAAAATGAAACAAAAGAGGATGTCTCAAAAAAAAAAAGACAGAAAAAAAATCATTTGTTCATGCCTTTGAAAAAAAGGCGTTGGGGCAATTTGTTTAAAAGAATAATTTTCTCCAAAAAATGATGATTTTTCTAAAAACAAACAAAAAACAAAAAACAAAAAAAATCCTTCTTGGTTCATTTTAGACACAAGGTCTCCACTCCCTAGTCTCCTTTTCCAACATAGGGTCACAACTCCCTGGTTGATGATTTTCCAACAATAGGGTCTCCAATCCCTAGTTGATTTCATTTTAGGTATAGGGTGTCCACTCCCTAATCTCTTTTTTCAAGGATACACAATCCTGACTTTCATTGTTTTCAATAAAGTAGTTCAGAATTTGGCTACATAACTCACGAAATTTCCTAGTGAAAACTGGGCAGAAATTTTTTTCGTTTATTTGTTTTGTGTATGAGAAGGTTTTACCTCGAGCACAGGGTTCGAGACGACCCAAAGAATGAGTCTCAATCCAGAAAATAAAAAAGAAGAAAAAGAAAAGAAGTGAACTCAAAGTGCAGAAGCGGAGAAAAGATGTGGACTGCTCAAGACGTGATTGAAGTCACAAAGCTTTGCACGTCCCGCCTTGATCCGAGAAGTTGAAAAAGGAAAGAACCAGCACCTGCAGCTAACAAGCATCGAGATTCAGATCAGAGTCCACATGAAGAACCAACCAAGACTTAAGATCAAGATTCAGAAGACTCATAGATATGAATCTTGTAACTCGTAGTTGATAGGCTTAGCTAGTTTAGCTTTTGTTTTTCATTTGGTGTAATAAGGAGCTCAGCAAGCAGAAACAACAGCAACAACAGTGAAATCACAGCTTCTTGGTAGTCCCAGCTACCAAAACTTCCAGAACTACACCGACCTGATTCCTTTATAGCCACGGATATGCAGGCAACCTCTGAAGCAAGGTTCGGTCAAACTTTTTCAAAATCTTCCAAATGGAGTTTTCAAAACGGGCTAAAATTGCTCGTAGTTGCTCACTTTATCTTTGCCCGAAAACTCTTCATGTTTCCGAGCAAGAGGGGCAGCTGTGAGCACTTAATTTTTGCCGTACATGAAAAATAACTCCTAAAAAATAGACCAAAAATAATTTTAATTGATTTTCTAGAAGTTTTTCTTTATTTAGTTGCATTTCATGCATTTTTAATATTTTAAAATCACAGAAAAATCATAAAAAATTATCATGTTTTAATTTCATGCCATCTTAGGTTCAATTTGCATGTAGAATTAATATTATTAAGCAAAAACCCACAAAAATGGTCATTTTTACATATTTAGATTTTAGCCTTTAAAATTAGCATCTTTCTTTTGTTTTAAGTTAATTAAGTGTTTTAATGTTAAAAATTAATAAAAGAATTTTAATTTCTATAAAAATAGATTGATTTAGGATTTAATTAATTAAAGAAACGAAAGAAAAAGAAAGAAAACAAAAGAAAAGGCTGTTTTTTTTTATATTAGGGCACCCCAAATAGCAAATACAATGGCCCAAATGTGATTCTTTTACCCAATTCCCACACACAACCCATGCCCTTCCCAATTTTTGTAGACCTACATATTAAGTAGACCCCTAGACTCTACAGATACAATCAGCCGCAATACAAAAAATCAGACCCCCCATGCCGATCTTCTTCTGCTCAACCACAAATAGCCATTTTCACCTTCTTCTATAAAGAAGGAAACAACCATGGAGAACAAACAAAACCCCTTGAAATTGATCTCCTTCAACCTGAAGAGCACCTAACGCCGAAGAAAAGAGGACAAGCAGCCATAGTTACAAATCTCCAACGCTTCAGCTTTTTCTTCTTGTTGGACAACAGACCTAACGCTAGGGACCGATCATCCATTTTTTTTACATGAAAAAGACTCTTCAGTTTCTCTTGCTTCCTTGAAACAAAGAGCTGACCGAAAACCCAAGAACCTTGGTCACCGGCGATAGCTAGGCAACCACGGTGATTTCCATTGTCGCTTCTCTTCGACGAGCTCCACTGGTTGGAGAAATCGACACTTCTCGCCGGAGTTTGGCTGGAAAGATTCAGATCGGACAGTGAAGATTATACGCCGATCTGTTTGGTTTTGATTTCTGGCGACCACCATTGAAATCGGCGAACGCGCACACACACACACCCTGCTACCGTTTCACCCTCTCACATCTGCTGCTACCATAACTGACCGGAAATACAGCAGAAACAGTGACAGAAATGTGAGAGGTTTCCAGTCATTGAGCCGTTGAGGTCGTCATCGAGGTTCCCAGTCCAAGTCCTTGTTGCCGATTTTCCGTTGAAGTCATATGTACAATTTTACTTGGAGGGAATGTTCATTCATTCTGAATTAAAAGGAAAATCAATTTGTTTTGAGTCCCTTCTCTATCCCGTCCCTTCATTTATTGACTTTATTTTTGTGTGTTAGATTTGTGTGTATTTCTGGTGGAAAGCTGATTGTTTAAGGCATCATTGTTTCCGTTACATCACATTTTCGACAAAGTGTAAGCTTAGTTGATATGTGTTTAACATAAAAAGAAAGATGCAGAAATATAATGGTTAAAGCAAATGTCAGATTGATTAGATAATTGGGGATTCCAGCAAAATGTGGGTCTTCATACACTTACATTAACGTTGTGCTTGCCATACGCGGTGTTCTTTGAAGCTGGTGCTTCTCTTCTATTCGAATTTTTTTCCTGCTGTTTTGCGTATTGGTTTCGAGCTTTCCAGTGCTGATTCGAGTCTCGGTCTGAGGTTTGTTACATTTTTGAGTTCACAACTGTGAAACAATCAATTTTCCGGCTATATTGAGGTTCAATTCTTTCATCCTCTGTTCGTTTTACTCAAGCTTAATGTTAATCGTTTGTTTGGTGATTTGATTCTGTGATTTGTTTAATTGGTGACTATGATTTTAAAAGTTGTTCATGTAGTTATCTGCTCGCATGCTACTCGAATTGGTTATAGCTGAACATGATTTTGTCACAGTATAGAAATTGGGTTGCTATTCATCAACTGAACTACGTCAAATTAGATTAAAGGGGCTCGGGTGTGCATTTCATGTGACCCTGCCATAATTTTGAATAATAATAATAATAATAATAATAATACTAAGATAAACATGTTATAAATCCGAGTGTGAATTTCATGTGACTCGACTTCAATTTTCAGCAAGGTTAAATAGGACGTGTCGTGAACTGCGGGTGCATTTCATGTAGCGTGGCTTACGGTGTGTTTTAAATAACCTTGAATTTTCCTGAAATATCAAAAGCGGTTTAAAAAGTTAAAAATGCACGTGGGTTTAAAACATGTAGTAAATCAGATAGTAGGCCAATATTAATAGTTTAAGCGACCATGCTAGAACCACGGAATACAGGAATGCCTAACACCTTCTCCCGGGTTAACAGAATTCCTTACTTAGAATTTCTGGTTTCGCAGATTTTTAAATAAAGTCGAAATTTCCTCTATTTGGGATTTTAAAATAAACCGGTGACTTGGGACACCAAATAAACTATTCCAAGTGGCGACTCTGAAAAAAATAAAAATAAAATAATCCTATTTCGAATAATGTTACTTAAATTTGAAAAACTCTCTTATACCCCCTTTCGGGGTGGTAAAAAAGGAGGTGTGACAGGGGTCATCGCTCGATTCCGATGAATTCAGTTCGGGAGCAGTAGTGCAGCTAATAAACTCGATGATATAAGATGGGCACGCCGAACTGAACTCAACAAGTTTAACTTGGGATTGGAGAAACAATTACATAGACTACTTGAAGACCGAAAAATTGCCTTTGGATCCCAAAGAATCGAGAGCCATGTGCACCAAAGCTGCCAGGTTTAGCTTGGTTGAAGGGGAATTGTTCATGATGACCTTCTTTGGCCCATTAGCCAGATACTTAGGACCAGGAGAGACCAAATACGCCATGAGAGAAGTGCACGAAGGCACTTGCAGGAACCAATTGGGGAAGAATTCTTGGTTTAGAAACTAATTAGGGCCTGCTACTACTGGACCGAAATGGAGAAGTATGCAAAGGACTTTGTACAGATATGCGATGAGTGCTAAAGACATGCCCCGATGATCCATTAACTGGGGGGAAATCCTCCATTCGGTCCTGTTTCCGTGGCTATTTATGAAGTGGGGAATGGACATTGTCGGTCCCCTTCCATGGGCCCCTGGTAAAGCTCAATTCATACTATTCATAACCGTTTATTTTTCCAAATGGGTTGAAGCTCAAGAATTCAAAAAGGTCCGGGAGAAAGAAGTCATTGACTTCATCTGGGACCACATAATATGTCAATTTGGGATACCGACCGAGATTGTTAGCGACAACGGAAAACAATTCGTCGGTAGCAAGGTGAGTAAGTTTTTCGAAGATAATAAGATAAAGAAGATACTACAATGCCTTATCACCCTAGTTTGAACGGGTAGGGGAATTCGACGAACAAGACTATTCTCTAAAACTTGAGGAAGAGGTTTACCGGTTCAAAAGGGAAATGGAAGAAGATCCTGCCCGAAGTATTGTGGGCATACCATATAACTTTGAAATCAAGCACCGGGGCCACCCCAATTTCTTTGGTTTACGGAGCTGAAGCCCTGATACTAGTTGAGGTGGGAGAACCGAGCCTCAAGTTCCATTATGTGGCCGAAGAGCTGAACGACGAGACCATTATCACGAGCTAGGAACTATTAGATGAAAGGTGAGAAGCCTCCTTAGTCTGGTTAGCTGCCCAGAAGCAGCAAATAAAAAGGTATTACAACCGAAAAGCCAGCTTCCGACACTTAGTGTTGAGAAAAGTAACGCTACACACCAGGAACCTGGACGAAGGAAAACTGGGCCCGAATTGGGAAGGACCGTATCGAGTTGTCGGAATAACCGGCAAAGGCTCATATAAACATGAAGCAGGAAACGATGTAAAACTACCACACAACTGGAACGTCACACACTAAAAGCGGTACTACTGCTATGGTACAAACTCAATTACTTTCTAAATGTGTTATAACTCGGAATAACATGTATGCAGGTAATCAACCAAGGATGGATGTGGCTATTAGGTCTTAAAGAACGTGATGCACTCTTTTCCCCTTGAACCTGTTTTGTTTCGAAGTGGGTTTTTCGGCAAGGTTTTTATCGAGGCAATAGTAAAACGTGCTACCTTAGATTTGAAGACCAACTTCAAATCAAAATTGATGATTGTTTGCTTTCGATTTATAGTATCCGAGCCTCACAAGTCTGACCTTGAATACTAGGCGCCAATACCCCTGGATTATCTTTAGCAACGGAAAAAGAAAATTTTATGTGCTAAAATCTAAGGCTTGGTGGTTAGGATTCATTGTAAGGGTCAAACGGTCGTATGAATTGTGCCCACACAGTCCACCCTAGCCACGACACAAGTTTTATGCGCCTTCGATCATGTACCTTGCATACTAAGCAATGAAAGAAAATTCTACTTCCCTTACACTTTATTACTGCGCATTTTGCTTCTTCGATCCTGAATCCTAAAGCCCACGGGCTACCCCTACTCGGGGACTACCAAGCCCACAGGCTTTCCCTACTCGGAGGCTATCGCCCGATGAAAATTCGGACGACCCCGGCTACCAAATCCGGAAGGCACTAAACCCGCTAGGCGGTGCTCGAATATAAAAGTCTACGGCAACCCTAAAAATAGCTCGGAGACGTTCGAAGTCCGTAACCAAAAAGTAAGGCCCTTATGAAAAATCAAAACCAATTAAAAGGTTTCCCTCGGCAAAAATATCATCTAAAAATACTTAAGAATCTTAAAAACCTTTGTTCTTACGGAGGTTTCGAAGCCACAAGTAAACCGCAGTTGAATTAAAGTCAGGCTCCGTTCGAACCTCCGAAAAATGGATGCTCCAGAACTACATTCGATTTTATGCTAAGGCATTAAAAAAAATACGCAAATAGAAATTGCATAGATGCTTGAAAAGTAAAGACACAATATTGTCAGAAAGGGGAAAATTTATATACTCCCAAATATATTTACAAAGGCACTATAGAATGACCTCAAAGTAAACAAAAAAAAGTACATAAGGAAAACCTAGAAAAGTACTAAGGCATCTACGCCCGGTCTACACCGGGGCCTGACTCGTCACTAGAACTGTCGGAGCCCTCAGAATCCTCGGAACCCTCAATGTTTTTGTGACCCTCAAGCTCGTAGAGCTCCTTTGTCTCAGCCTCAAGCCTCATAGCTTCTTCAATCTCGACCGATAGGTCAAAACCTCGGGCATGGATCTTTTCGAGGGTCTCTCTCGGGATAGACACTTTATGTACTCATCGCTTTTAAGCTAGTCTCGGCTACCTCCACATCGGCCTTATACCGGGCCACCATTTCCTTATCATGAGAAGAGGTTGTATCCAATTTAGACCTTAATGTAGAATATTCTTGTCCAAGAGCATCTCGTTCCACGATGATCGAGCTAAGCTATGCCCGAAGATCATTATTTAGCCGAGACCACTTATTAGATTTGTCCTTCGCCGCTCGGAGTTGGTTCTCGACCGATGTCAGCTCCGCTTTTGCAATTTCCTTCTTTGAAGCCAGCATGTCCATCTTACCCTTCCACACTTTGGTTGTGGCCTTGACCTCATCCATCTCAGCCCGAAGCTGGTCAATCAGGTCTATCTTCTCTTGGACTTGCGAAGTTGTGTTGTTAGTCGCTACGACTAGCTGCTCGTTTTTAACCTCAAACATCTTTACCTTCTCAACCAGGACGGCGTGTTCCCGCTTCAGGGTTGAGGCCTCCTTCTGAGCTTTTTCTAGCCCGGCCTGGAGAATTGGGAGGTCTTTAAGGGCCACGTCCTGCTGCTCACTAAGATCCCTGTACATGTCCTTCTTTCGGACCTGCTCTTTGAGCTCAAACTTGAGCTGGCTAATCTCCAGCGGTACAGAGGAAGCTTTCATACTGAAGCATTGAAGCCTGGAAAACAATAAAGTTTGTAGAGGACATCAAAAACCAAAGTGTGATTCACAAAGGGGTAAAAATGGCTAATGCCTTACCCGGTTCAGTGCCTATTGCACCTCGTTGAAGAGGCTTGACATGCCCACCTTGTTCATCTTTGCGTAGACCTCTGGAGTAGACATGACCCAGGCATCCTCCGGGATTGTAAGAACGACCGTTCTCGTAAGCTCGGGGTCCACGCTAAGAGCAGGAAATTGCTTAACTAGTTTTGGGATCAAACTCGGCCCACCTGCCCCGATGGCACATCCTTCTTCGGGACCTCTAGGTGGCCAAGCCCGAAAAAATCCTGCGCTGTGGCCATATCCATGCCGCCGAAGAACGTGTTAAGGGCATCGGCTGGGCCCTGTGCCACCTCACTTTACTTCTCTTTGCTTGCTTGGGCCTCTTCAAGCATGGACTCGGTATAAGATGGTGTCTCCACGATGTCAATGGCACCGGCTGCCTCCTTTAGGATAGGAGCGGCTTCCTTGGGGGCCACAACCTCCGTCTCTCCCTCTGGTTCCCGAGTAGGTGGGGGATCGACCTAATGGTCCTCTTCTTGGTCGTTGCCTGATCCCCCTCATTAAGGGTCGACCGATGAGAAATAAAATGGTCATCTTTCTCGGGCTCGTCACTAAGCATGTAAAGAGAATCGGAGTCTAGTACCCTAGATTTGATGCTCTTTTTGGGCTTTCGGACCCGGATGATCACCTTATTCTTATTCTTCTTCTTCGCCTTGGCGTCCGAAGAACCCAAGGACTTTATTTTCTTCTTTTTCGCGGCAACCCCGGGTTGTCCCAAAATGAAAGGTTAGGCAAGCGAGGACAGATCCTTGTCCCCGTCTAACGATGTAAGTTCATTGGTCTTAGACAAACCTGTAAGAAAAGAGAAAAGGTCAGTACTATGTAAGTTAAGAGCATGGTGGTAATTATGCATGAAAAAATCTCACCATGAGAACGGGCCTCCCATTTTCCCTTCAATAGCTTGCGCTATGCGCGCTTGGAGTATGACATCTGCTTGTAGATCCCCTCGATCCACTCTTTGAATACGGGAATTGCATTAGGAACTTGGGCAATAGCTGGACGACAACAAACACAGGAAATGAGAGAAAGAATAAAAAGAAGTGAATACTCAAGGAAGACAATACTTTCGAGGCACGTTCCACTTCTTGGGGAACGATAGAAACTCGGGAGGGATCAAGTCTTCAATTTTCACTTGAAAGAACCACCCCTGCCAGCCTCGGTCTCGGTCCTAGTTAATGCTCGATAAAGGAGCCTTGCTTGCTCGATGAAAAAGCCCGATCAGCCCCTCTCGAAAAATTCGGGGGCTATATAGGTAGATAGATGGTTGAGGGTGAACCGAGGGGCTTCGGGTTCACAAAATGGTGTAAGAGGATCACGATCCTCCAAAAGGATGGGTAGATTTGCTGAAGGCACACCTCGTACCTTTTGCAGAAAGAAGGAACTATGGGGCCTACCGGGGCGAGCGTGAAGAGGTAGGAGTAAACACTTTAATACCTCTTCACATAAGTAGTGATGTCATCATTGAGCCCGGGGACGATCATATCATTACCCTCCTTTATAGTCCGCTCGGACTATGGGTAGGGTTTCTTCAGTTACAGAGCATATATATCTCCACGCTCTCCCGCCTCGGTCCTGTTGACTAGAGGCCTTCTCGACGTTGAAGTCATTCCCGATAGAGCAGTCCCCAGGTATGAAGCTCTTCATGGGGGGCTCTTTAGCCACTTTGTGAATGGCTACCTCGGTATTTGCAACCGGGTGACAATATGAATGAGAGGCATGCTGAGGCGTAGACTTGGTGATTTTTGCCATTGTATTCTGGGAAATATGAAGGTTTGAAGAAGAATATAAAAGTTTGAAGAAAAATATGAATATTTGAAGATGGTATGAAGGTATGAATGTAAGGCTCCGTAAAATTTCGCCAAGAATTTAAGTTTTTATGGTGCAAAGGTGTGCTAAGGTGCCACAACACGAAATTTTGGATTGTGCAATGTATAGTAGAGTTGGTAGAAGAATTTGCAGAAAATGGCAATTTTGTGGTCCATTATGCTATAGCGGATCTGTTCCACTGACCACGAAATCACCACAGAATGAATCAGAAGCAACTCAAATTTGAAAACCATTTTGTGGCCATTCTGCTGGCCACATAACTATTCTGCTACCGCGAAATTGCATCGCGAAATTTACCAGACCCAACCCAGAATTTGAAAACCATTTTGTGTCCATTCTGCTAGCCACATAACCATTGTGCTACCGCGAAATTGCATCGCAGAATTTACATACCATTTTGTGCCCATTCTGCTGATCACATATATGTTCTGCTACCACAAAATTGCACCACAAAATTGACTTCGGGGTTTTTTTTTGAAAATTTTCTTATCCGACCCTATTTTGATATAAGGCCTTATGGGGTCATTTTATAAGATATAACTTGATGTTTTAGAGTGAGGGTCACAATTTAGAGGGAGAAGGAGAAGCTCTATCAAATTATAATCTCCAATTCTTGCTCAACCCTTGGGAATTCAAGAGGGAAACTCGCAAGACCTTCTACTTACAAGGTACGACTTCTTCCCCAGATTTAATGCAATGTTTAATAATGGGTTTAGATAGTATGTTATAATGTTGGAAATTGTGGCATGGTGATCGGAAGCCATAAGCCCCAGTCTCAAAATTTGGAGTATATGAAGACTAGGAAATGTGATTGTGGTGGGTTTGAAGCAAATGGTTGGGCATGCATGTGACTAATGATGTTTGGTAGGTGTTGTAGGGATACTGTATATTGGTTGGCTGCTTGGAAATTCATGGTGAGGGTAGAGGAATTTCTATTATGGGACCATGTAATCGATTTCGCATATTAGGTGTTATGAAATGTCAGAATGGGCTAAATTTAAGAATACCTTCTTATCTATGGTTAAATTGGGCTATGTTTATATAGATTGAGGTTTCTAGGAGTGTGGGACATTGTAGTAATCTAAGAAAATCTCAATCAAGGTATGTTGGCTAAACTCCCTTCGTAGAATCAGATTTCACGATCTCACTGTGAACTCCAAGTACGGTTGCTCGAAGTACCAATTCTTATCATGTTAGATTGTCTTGAACACATGGTTTATCATATGCCGATATGCTCAAGTCTTGTTTCAATTTCTATCCCTATTAACTCATACAAAGATATATCAAATTAGGTTGATTTAATAAATGTTTACGATTCCAATTTTTGTTTCAAATGAAATGGTTATAGTTTCCTTGCAAATGTTTCCAATGTGTTATAAGCTCTTACGTTCTCACAGACAGGAGCTATAGTGTTCCTAAATGTCCTAAGTGTTCTTAATGTTCTATGGTCACCCATGTCAAGTAAAAGGAAGTGATAGTATGAACATGAAACATGACCGCTTGCCAAAATGAGGATTATGCGGCATTTATGGTCCAGTGGTTTCAATCATAATATGTATGCTTCTAAAACAATAAATGCAAACGACTTTGATGTTAAGTCCCAAGAATTATGTACTTAGCTAATGACCTTAAGATGACAAGAGAGTACATAACAAGATGAAAGGGAGATGTCCTATGCTAAATGTGGATGAGCCTTAAGAAAAGAAATTGGGTCAATGTGCCATTGGAATCTGCTCACTGATTCACCATACATGTGTTAAAGTAATAAGTTGTGTTTCTCCATGATGAGCATGAACATGAAGTATTCCAATGATACGGGAACTTACGACCTTAAATGTAACGTTAATCATGTCACTTTAAGCTTATATATGGTCATGTGCATAATAATGTGTTATGAACCCTATAGACGGTCTATGAAATGCATAGGTGTATAGTATAGATGAACCCTATGGACCATCTGTGAAACGCATAGGTGTATAATATAGATGAACCCTATGGACGGTCTATGAAACACATAAGTATATAATATAGATGAACTCTATGGACGGTCTATGAAACACATAGGTACATAGTATAGGTGAACCCTATGGGCGGCCTATGAAATGCGTAGGTGTATAGTATAGGTGAACACTATGGACGGTCTATTAATGTATATAGTATAGGTGAACCCTATGGATGGTTTATGAAACGCATAGGTGTATAATATAGATAAACCCTATATAGTAAGAGAGGGCTATGGACGGTTTGGTGAGACGAATAGCCAGCATAAACAATTGGTGCCACTTTCATTGCCCTTGTTTGTACAAGTTGTTACATTTACATTATATTTTGTATCCCACACATAAATCCTATGGCTCACTTGATTCCAAAAGAAGTTCTGATGATGTAAGTATAATAAAACTTGACATGTGATTTTATGGGTGGTTTCATAGTTTCTTGATGTACTTTATTGGCCTCTTATTTGAGTGACCGTATTTTAATATGTTGTTCTATCTGCCTTACATATGAGTACTATTTCACATGTACTCACGTCCCTTTTGTCAGGGGCACTGCATCTTTTAATAGATGAATGTGTACTTCTACTAGATAATGCAGATCTTTTATAGGGATCTTCCTCACTACTTAGCTTATGGCGAGCCCTCTACAACTCTAGTGGGTATTTGAGTCTAGTTCGTTTTATGTACTTAAGTATCTATTGTCATAGAATCTCTATGTACACTATGGGTCATGTACTTATGTTTTGAGTTTTATCATGTATTTATGCTCACAATATTTACAGATATTTATAAAGCTATATATCCATCAGGAGAAGAATTTTAAGCCATTGAGCCAAATGTATTTAATTCAAAAGTCAAGATCTAATTATGTTATGTTAAATCATGCATGAGTAATGATGAGAGGTTGATGTAATGTAGGATGGATTGACTGGGTTAATTCAGTTTTGCGCTGGTCATGCTGCCCAAGTTCGGGGCTTGACAAGATTGGTATCATAGCCTAAGGTGTCATGGAGCTGTATCACTCGAGTCCCTCTTACCGGTGTGTTGCCGGCCACACTAATAATAGGGAGGCTATAACGACATTTAGGGAATGTTTCTCTTCTTCTACTCTAGATTGTGCGTTAAGGTTCCGAGTTAGTCTAGTAGTTCCTATGTCAATATCAAGGAATATTTGCTCGTCGTGCTACAAAAAGAGGAAGGCCCAAGGATTAAAGGAATGACTCAAATGCATAATGTGTGAGGTGCCTAATTGTCCTCGTAATGGAGGAAGGAGAAGTTAAGGATATGACCAAGGTAAGCAAGGTCATAGAGTTATCCTTGAGAATTTAAGACTTCCTGGATGGGTTATTAAGGATTATATATGGATGTAACAAGAAGCTCAATTTTCATAAATAATTAAGATTTTACAGAGATTCGCCAATGGATTTCAAATATGGAGTGAGGGATGATACATGAATAAGTTATGTATGATGCCACATAAATATTGATTCTGAAACTCTAGAATGGTAAATACTTTAAAGACCACCATGGATATAGAAGTTAAGATCCAAGTGCAAAAATTTTACCCCATGCTTTTAGGAGGATTTACTGAGATAGGATAAGCACCCAACGACTAGTGTGGTGTATGTTAATGAAGTTATACAAATTTCTCATGGGTCAAGGTAAAATAAGAGGTAGAAATGTGTTGAGCATGATATTGACTACATATTTTTGGTGCAAGGAAGATATACCAAAGGAAGACGATCCTTAGAATGTAGTAGGGGTCAATTGAGGTTTTGCTTTAATGGGTCATGAACAAGTAGCTCACCGAAAGGGCGGTTGAATGCAAAATGAAATGAATCATGTGGGTATAATAGGCAAGTCCATGGTATTGAAAGCACGATATATAAGGGAAAATGTTTAAGAGGGTAACCACCTCCAAGGAGATATGGGTATGTCCAATAGACGTAGGGTCGACTAGTGAATATGGGTGGGTTATGAGAACCGTGCTTATGTACCTAAGATTTGGAAAGACAAATGAATAGCTTAGGCCCATGATGTGTGAAAAGTATGTTCTGGAGGATAATGGTGGTTCTATGTGTCTCTCTCGGGAAACGAAAAGTTATGAATGAAAGAATGATGAGTTCATTTCACCATCTAATCCCTGTTCGAGAATGGTAAGTCCCTCAACACTTTCCACCTTGTTCCATTGTATGTTTGAATGAGTATGACCATAGGGTTTCATGCCCTGTGTGTTTGACCATGGGATGATACTTCGTTACATGTTTGGACATCCAACAATGGTAAGTTTAACTCATATGGAAATGACGAGGCGAGATAGAGATAGGAGGTAGGGGGAGTGAAAGTCACAGGTATTAACCCAAGATGATAATACACTTTGAGTAATTAGGAAGGATGTTTAAGGGGTTATACATGTAAGAGAAAGGTGCGGGGTAAGGTGTATGCCCTTAGTCACTTTATAGTCATATGTACATAAGCTTTCACATGTAAGGAAACTCAAGTTGCTTTTCATTTTTAATATCCAAGTGTGGAAAAACGTGATCAGGATGTTTCACAATGTTACATGAGGCTGAAGGGTGATGGTAGAAATTTGAATATCATGTTTTGTATTGCCTCTTCAAAGTAGATGTTTAGGAAGGTAATAGAAGTTGTATAGTGCCCAGAATGATGTACTCTAGTATGTCGAATCGTGACTGGGTCAAAGAGTGGCTATAGAAATGTGTTTTGAGGAGTATAGGGCCAATAAAGGTCATGGTTATCGTGTATTGGGTTGTTATCATAATTTGTGGTGTCTGGTATGGCAGGAGATGTAAATCCCTCATGGGATGGTCCAAAGTTGGTGTTGTAGAGTTGATAGGTGCCAGAACTCATTCACTAAATTATGGAGAAAGTCAAGATCATCACGGAATTGTTGTGTGTTAAAAAAATGTTAGGAGCTTACTTTCTATGCATTATGTTCAAACTTGTACAGTTTATGCAAATGCCCCGTTTTGGTAAAATAATGCCTACGATGTCATGGTTGGTGTTGTTTTCATGTGTATAGTGCAATGTGGTATTATCTATATGTTATTAGGATTGATTTATGGGATTCTCTGACAGGCGGATAGGCCCAATTACAGGGGAAACTCTGTCGAAATTTCTGGGATTTTGGGAGTTAGCCAAAATTTGGGGGCTTGGGGTGTGAATAAATATCTATGTCATTTTGGGTGTTTTGTGGCAGATCCTAACCCTCATTCGAGAACGAATGATCGCAAGCGGGGGAGGTTCTAAGGCCCCGTAAAATTTTGCCAATAATGTAAGTTTTTATGGTGCAAAGGTAAGTTAATATGTCACAACACGAATTTTTGGATTGTGTAATGCATAGTGGAGTTGGTAGAAGAATTCGCAGAAAACGACGATTCTGTGGTCCATTATGCTATAGCGAATCTGTCCCGCTGACCACAAAATCACCACAGAATAAATCAGAAGCAACTCAACTTTGAAAACCATTTTGTGGCTATTATGGTGGCCACACAACCATTTTGCTATCGCGAAATTGCATCGCAGAATTGACCAGACCCAACCCAGAATTTGAAAATCATTTTGTGTCCATTCTGCTGGCTGCATAAACATTCTAGTACCGCAAAATTGCATCACGGAATTGACATACCATTTTCTGGCCATGATCTGATCTGCTACCAAAGAATTGCACGAAAAATGCTAAATTTTGATATTAAATTGAGTAAATTTGACTTCGGTCAACATTTTGGGTAAACGGGCCCGGACCCGTGATTTAACGGTCACGGAGGGTCCGTAGGAAATATGGGACTTGGGCGTATACCGGGAATCGAATTTCGAGGTCCCAAGCCCGAGAAATGAAGTTTTGTGTGAAATTGTTTTCTGGAACTAATTAAGGAAATTGGAAATGAAATTTGATTAGAAGACTATAGTATCGGGCCCGTATTCTGGTTCTGGCGGCCGGTACAAGTGTTATATATGATTTAAGCACTTTCTGTAAAGTTTGGTTGAAAACGAACGTCGTTTGATGTGTTCCGGACTTAAATGGAAATTTGATGTTTTATGAAAAACTTGGAAGAAATCATGAGTTTTGAGGCTTGATTCGATGTATATGATGTTGTTTTGGCGATTTGATCGCATGGATAAGTCCGTAGGATGTTTTTGAGGTTGTGTGCATATTTGGTTTGGATCCCCGAGGGCTCGGGTGAGTTTTGGATAGGTGTCGGAGTGCATTTTGAACCTAGGGAAAATCTGATATTCCCAGTCCTGCAATCTTCGCATTTGCAAAGCAGGGATCGCAAATGCAAGCTCGCAAATGCGAGCTTGCCATCGCAAATGCGAAAAAGGGGTCTAGCTGGCTGGGATCGCAAATGCGACCTCTTGGTCCGCAAATGCGAAGTCGGGCCTGTCGCAAATGCGACACATTAGCTCGCAAATGCGAATCACCCCAGATCCTTCAGAGTTCGCATATGCGAACTCACCTTCGCATATGCGAACTCACCTTCGCATTTCCCAAACCTGCAGGGTTTGCAAATGCGAACCCACCTTCGCATTTCCCACATCTGAGGCCTGCATATTTTACACTTAGCCGAATTTTTGAGTCATTTTAACATTCTTTCAAAACACAAACCTCTTTGGGAGATTCTCCAA
Organism: Nicotiana attenuata; assembly: GCF_001879085.1. Taxonomy (NCBI): domain Eukaryota; kingdom Viridiplantae; phylum Streptophyta; class Magnoliopsida; order Solanales; family Solanaceae; genus Nicotiana; species Nicotiana attenuata. Next base: position 683,951 of record NW_017670425.1, read on the forward strand.
GAACAAGAGTTTTTCCAAATCATTTGTAAGTTGGTTTTTACTCATTTCTTTCAATCTTTAACATGTTTTCAACTTAAAATCAAAGATTTCCATGGGTGAAATTGGGGGTTTTGGGTAGAACCTAGGTTTTTCTAAAATTGGGGATTTGGGCCTCAATTTGAGGTCTGATTTCAAAACAAATCATATATTTGGGTTCGTGGGGGAATGGGTAATCGGATTTTGGTTCGAATCTCGGGTTTTGACCACGTGGGCCCGGGGGCGATTTTTGAATTTTTGGGAAATTCATTTTTATGCATTCAAATTGATTCATTTAGTGTTTATTAAAGTAATTAAGTGACTTGTGACTAGATTCGAGCGGATTGGAGGTGGAATCCCAGAGTAAAGCTATATTTGAGGCTTGAGTTGTATTCGAGGCATTGAGGTAAGTGTTTGGTCTAACCCTAGCTTGAGGGACTAGGAGTGGAATCTTATTTGCTAATTGCTTATTGTCGAGTACGACGTATAGGCATGGTGACGAGTATCTATACGTTGGTGTCTAGCATGACCGTGAGTCTTTAAATTGAGAATATCTTGATTTCGTTGTATTCCTCTTACCTTGGTGATGATTCCTATTTGTTGTGAAAAGCTTGTGAAAGGAAATTGTGACCTATGAACATCGAGGAGCATTGGCTCAAGTTATATCACACATGTGAAAGTATATGAAATGATTAAACCCCTTTGGATCATTGGCTCAAGTGGTAAAGTGAGATATGAAATAAAAGTGAAAGAAAGAGAAAGAGTATTTAAATTGTTCCCTTGCCGGGATATTGTTGTTTATTGATTATTTTCCCTTGCCGGGACGTTGAGATTATTGATGTTGTACCCTTGCCAGGATTTAATTGTTTAATTGTGTTCCCTTGCCGGAATTTCTATTATTATGTTGTTTATTCCCTTGCTCCTTGTTTGTGATTGTTGTTTGGGGTGAGGAAGAGTGTAAAGCACGAAGGGTGATGCCGTGCATTGTTTGTTATTGTGAGGAAAGAGTGTAAAGCACGAAGGGTGATGCAGTGCATTGTTTGCTATTGTGAGGAAAGAGTGTAAAGCACGAAGGTGATGTCGTGCCGCACGATGTACCATTCCGTGCCAATTCTATTGATTATATGTGAGGAAAGAGAGTAAAAGCACGAAGGGTGATGCCATGCACATTTTATTATTCTAATTGCTTGGTGAGGACGAGAGTAAAAGCACGAAGGGTGATGCCGTGCACTTGTCTTTGATTTTTTCCTGATTTGTGTTGATAATTGAGTTATGTTGTCCTCTACTTCTATTTATTGATTTTATTGTTGTTATCGGTTCAAGTGCATTAGTTGTCTTATTCCACTATTACTGAGTTTCATTATGTTGGCATTTTTCTTTATTGTGTTACTTGTTATTATCGGCTCGAGGTATCCTTGCGCAATATTATGCTTTGAAATTAGGCTATAATTGCTACATGTTTATGTGATTTAATTGCTACTGGACATTTAGCATACTAAATATTAAATTGCCTATTTGCTCCTTAAAGTCCATAATTAATTGCTACTTGTCATTACTTGTTTTCTTCAGTGAGTCATAATTATTGTGTACTTGTTGTTTTATGAATTCGTATAAACTGTTGCGTTTGTTGGAGTAAATTTCATTTGGAAGAACTGTTGATTTAATAAAATGGGAGCGGGTGGTACACCTACCACGAGATTTAATAAAATGGGAGCGGGTGGTACGCCTACCACGAGATTTAAAGAAATGGGAGCGGGTGGTACGCCTACCACGAGATTTAATAAAATGGGAGCGGGTGGTACACCTACCACGGAAACATTGAGAAATGGGATCGGGTTGCACGCCTACAACGAGATATGTTTTGACAGTGAAATCTGCTTTTATTTCCCTTATCCGTGTTAGAGTTAAATTATTGATGTTCTTTATTATTTTCTTGAAATTCTGTATTATCTGCTATCCCCGAAGCATGTTCCCCTCCCATTTAAAAATGTTTGTTCTTGTTATTTTCCCATTGTAGATACACATATATAACTGTACAGGTTGATGTGGTAGTCCGGTCTAGCCTCGTCACTACTTCGCCAGGGTTAGGCTAGGCACTTACCAGCACATGGGGTCGGTTGTGCTGATACTACACTCTGTGCTCTTTTGCACAGATCCAGGCACCGGACAGCAATGGTAGATCGGGAGCCAGTCTCCAGTCCTCCGAGACGCCGAGGTAGCCTTGCAGGCGTCCGCAAGCCCGATGTCTCTTCTATCTTTATTTATGATCTGTTATCTCTTGTATTCGAGATAGACAATGTTACTCTCTTTCAAATGGTTGTATGTAGTAAATCTTAGTAGTCCGTGAGGATTGTGACACCAGTCTTGGGTAGAGGCTTTTGTTGAAATTTTCCGCATTTCTATTCTGTTTTCTATAATATTGAGACTTCCGCTTATTATTTAATTTCGTAGCTTTTGTATTATTGCCGATAATTGTTAAAAGGAATTATGTTATTAATGAAAAAGTAATTAAATTTGGCTTGCCTAGCTCTCATTAGTAGGCGCCATCACGACTCTCGAGGGTAGGAAATTCGGGTCGTGACACCGAAGGACTTGCTGTTGAATTCTACCGCACAAAAGGTTTCCCGCCTTATTACAATTTAGGACATACTCCTATCCTATGCAGCTTAAAAGTCCCTTTTAAATTTATTCTTCCTTTAACAAGATATGAAATATAAATAAAAAATCCTAGGTGTATAGGTGTTAGACCTCCACCACTTTGAGCTTGACTTGACAACGAGAGTGTTGTCATGAGGCAGCAAAAGTGTTGTAAGCTAGGTGCACGAGTAGCACCAAGGCAAAAGGGGAAACAAGCAAGTGATGTCCAAGGCTTTGACGGAGGCGAGGCAGCTTGGCAAACACTACAACAAATTTGGCCTAAGGCCACACTTATATAGACAACACTCGAAAAGTGTTGCCAAAAGTATCTATGGGGACTCTTTATTAGGGGTGGCCTTTGTCGAGCACTTTTGGATACAGATTTTAGGCAACACTTATGAAGCGTGCCTTTTAACAGTAAACACTACACATTTCAAATGTTGTCAAATAATAAAATAATTGGCTACGCTTAGTCAAATGTAATACAACGTTTACTAGGGGTGGTAATTTAACTTTGTATAAGCTACCCCATATAAGTGTGCTCTAATAATTCCCTAAAATTTCCCGCTAAAACTTTTTCCCTAAATCTTTTCCCTCCCTAAATCTTTTCTGCCCCAAAAAATAATGATGCCCAAAAATATCCTACTAAGTTAAGTTTTACCCAAATTATTCCCGTACTTCTTCTTCCCTAAAACAGGGTTCTTGTCATCTAGTTAAGCAGATTAGGGTAGATTTTGTGAAAATTGTTGATGAAGATGCTTAATTTCTTCTAATTGCTCTTCTCAAAAGTCAAAACCCTCCTTATTTAGGTTTCAATTGGGAAGTTCCTTTTCTTAGAGTTACAACTGCTAAAAACTTGTAAGTTTTCTATGAAATTTTTGCTTTCCGTTTAATAACTTCTTTCCGTTCATTGTTAAAAATACTTCTGACCAAAAACTTTGGCCAAACTTTGTAGTCTTGTTCTTTCTTCTCTATAAATGTGGATATTGCATCTGGTTTACGTCCCAGATTAGTTATGACAAGTTTATGTTATTTTTCTTTAAAACTTTTACCTATGTCTAAGCAAACAGATAGGTCACGAAACGAGTATTATGGCAGCAAATAATCCTTGACTTTTGAAAATATCTTTTACAATTTGTTCAACTTTTACTAAATTTGTCCACCTGAATACCTAGAATTTAAACTTCAACATAGAGTATTAGCATAGTCTGGTTTCTGGATTTATCTGATATATCGATGTCGTGATGATACTTGTGAAGTTAGAAAATTGCCCAAAAAAGAAAAGAGAAAAAAATAAAGAAATTATCATAAGACAAGAATCAGGGCATAAATGAATTGTGAAAGTCAATAAATGAGATCAATTATGAGAGCTCTAGTGCTACTGTTCTACTTTAAAAAGAATAAAAGATGTTCTTAAAATGTGATTTAAAATTGATGATAGACCTTTGTGGTCCGACCCTTCCTGCGCATAGCGAGAGCTTAGTGCACCAGACTGTCCTTTTTTTTCATGCTTGACAAATTGAGATTCTCTTACACTATAATCAACCGAGTTTTGCAATTAAATCTCCTCAGTTATCAGTGGCCCTGGTGCATGTGTAATGCTTCTAAATGTATGGAATATTAACTGCATTTTGTCTTGATATTTCAGGTAATTGTCATCGTTTCTTTCCTCAGTACATGCTTATTTGTTATTTCTTGGCCACAGGTGAAGTCAACGATAATTGAACTGTCCAATTGGCAACAACAGTAATCTAGCTTCTGATTGGTAAGCCTTTTCTTACTTGCATGTCCTTTAGAACTATGATTCATGTTAATGAACTAAATTCTTAAGGAGTCGATCTTTTTATCCATTCTAATAGTCTAAAAGAACGTTATTCCTAATTGAAATGTTAACTTCTAGCTTATTCAATTTGTGTCACGACCCAAAATCCACTAAGGGTCGTGGTGGCGCCGGACACCGCTGTAAGACAAGCCAACTGAAATACTTAATTAAATTCTTGTTTTAATAATTTTGAAAACACTTCTTTCATATGATTAAACCAATACTCAGTATATTCCTCCGAATAAATAATGAAATATTTAAACAACTTTTAAATTTTCTGAATAAATCCAAATACCTCCCAGAACCTGGTGTCACAAGTACATGAGAAATTTCTAAGAAAAACCGAATAAAGTACAACAGCTGTCTGGAATACAATTGGACAGAAAATAAATAGAATCTTGAGAGAGACTATACTAGCTGTGGGTCGCCTCGAGGAAATACAACTCACCTAGTCTTCGTGTCAACCATGCCGCTATGCCATTAAGCCGCTAGCCACACATAAACATGTGCAACAAAAATGCACAGCAAGTGTAATATGAGTACGAAAATAACGTGTATTCAGCAAGTATCCCGTCTAATCTCGAAGAAGTAGAGACGAGAGGTCGACTTCAACACTTGCTAGTGGTCAATAATAATATAATAAAGATGTGAGGAAAACATGAATTTATATAGCAGTTCTAACTCACAAGGCCGGAAAACAGGTAAACACCTTTAACAAATAATAAAGGATTTTCAAGATTTATTTTTCATTATCTTAATCAATTTATATCAGGCCATGAAAGGCAACATCAACATTTAAAATTCTCAGGCAAGCAATGTAAGCATGCGCATATCTTGCCGAGGTCGACGGCCCGCTCCAACAGAAATGTAAATTGTGCATTGCCGAGGGTCGAACGGCTCGAACCATAGATGCATCTATTACCCCGCTCGCAAACTATCCTGCGACGCGGTCAACATAAAGTAAACAAATACCCTGCTCGCGAATCATACATGCGACGCAGGTACACCTAGGAATACACGCTCAAACAACCAACTAAGGATTTATCGGGGAACATTTATCCAATTAAAAGCCAATCCTCTTTTAACAATTTAAGAAATTGAAGTTTAATCCTCTTAGAAATTCATTTACTAATTCAATGTGATTTAAGCAATCCAAGCTGTCAAAAAAAGTTTACAATTAATCCAAGTATAGCATGTTTTTGGGTCCTAGGCTACCCGGACAATAGCATAATAGTAGCTACGCACGGACTCTCGTCACCTCGTGCGTACGTAGCCCCCACAAATAGGAGCACATAACTAATTAACTCACCTATGGGGACAATTCCCTCTTACAAGGTTAGAAAGGACACTCACCTCGCTCCGAAGATCCATAACCGGCATTCCACGCCCTTCCGAAGACTCGAATCGATGCACAATGCTCCGAAACTAGCCAATAATTATACAAATCCATTAATATATGTTCCATTACTCATTACAATACAATTTATAACAATTCCTAACCCCTATCGAAAAAGTTGACAAAATTGCCCTCGGGCCCACGTACCCGGATTCCGAAAAAACTCACAAAATACGATAACCCATTTCGATAAGAGTTCAACCATACCAATTTTATCAAATTCCGATAACAACTTGATCTCCAAATCTTGTATTTTCGTTCTTGAAAAGTTTTACAAAAATCTTGATTTCTTCCATTTAAATCCGAAATAAATGATGAATATAACCATAGAATCATGAAGTATAATTACTTTTGGATATAGAACACTTACCCCAATACATATGGTGAAAATCGCCTCAAAAATCGCTTCAATCCGAGCTCCATAGCTTCAAATATGATAAAAATCGCCGAAACCTCGAAATATAGCTTCTGCCCAGGTATTTACTCTTCGCGATCGCGGAAAATGCTTCGCAATCGCAAAGCAGAACATTTCTCAGCCCAAAATTTGCCCTTCGCGATCGCGGAAGAGGCTTCGCGATCACTGAGAACAAAAGCCCAGCTCTATCGGACAGTCTCTAGTATAATGGTCATAACTTTTTGTACAAAACTCCAAATTGCAAATGGTTTAACTTTTTGAAAACAAGACTCCAAGGACTACAATTTACATGCTTTGCTCATCTTCCAGTCCTTTATATATTACAAGATATAAGCTTCCAAAGTCAGCCCTGTGCAACACAAATTTCTTCTTTGCGATTTCCAAACTCTTTTCGGATAGGCTGTAGTGTAGCACCCATAACTTTTCGTAAACAACTCCAAACGCTAAATGGTTTAATTTTATGAAAACTAGACACAAAGGGCTACAACTTTCATTTTTGGATCATCTCCAAATTCCTTATAGATTGCGAGATACAAGCTTCCAAAGTTGGGTCAGTGCAGCAGAAACTTTCTGCTACGCGATCGCGAAAGCCCTTCCGCGATCGCGCATCACTGGCCATTTTCTCTCATTTTACTCATTGCGATCGCGACCAGTTCCCCGCGATCCCGTAGCACACTGCTGTAGCCAAAAACCAGCAGCTAAAACTAGTCTAGAAATGGTCCGAAACCACCCTGAAACTCACCCGAGCCCCTCAGGACCCCGTCGGAACATACCAACAAGTCTCAAAATATATCACGGACTTAGTCGAGGCCTCAAATCACATCAAACAACGCTAAAACCATGAAGCGCACTCCAATCCGAGCTTAATGAACTTTAGAATTTCAAACTTCTATATTCGATGCCAAAACCTATCAAATCACGTCCGATTGACCTCAAATTTTGCACACAAGTCATATTCGACATTACGGACCTACTCCAACTTCCGGAATCGGAATCCGACCCCGATATCAAAAAGTCCACTTCTGGTCAAACTTCTCAAAAACCTTCAATTTTCTATCTTTGGCCAAATGACTTCAAAATGACCTACGGACCTCCGAATTCACTTTTGATCGCGCTCCCAACTCCAGAATCATCATACGAAGCTATTCCCAGACTCGAAATCCCAAACGGACATCGATATCACTGAGATGCACTTCAACCCAAACTTATGAAATTTCTTCAAAAATGCTAACTTCCACAATAGGTGCCAAAACACTCCCGGGTCATCCAAAACCCGATGGCATACGCCCAAGTCCGAAATCATCATACGAACCTACTGAAACCTTAAGATCCCAATTTCGAGGTCGTTTACTCAAAATTCCAATCCTAGTTAATTCCTTCAACTTTAAGTTTCCGAAATGAGAATCCTCTTTCCAAATCAACTCTGAACTTCCCGAAATTCAATTCCGACCACGCGTACAAGTCATATTACCTGAAATGAAGCTGCTCACGGCCACAAAACTGCTGAACGGCGCGCTAGAGCTCAAAACGACCGGTCGGGTCATTACATTCTCTCCCACTTAAGCATACGTTTGTCCTCGAATGTGCTGAGAACTACACTGATGTAGTCTGGAATCACTGTTTAACACCTCGAGCACCTACCCGTGCTACCACAACTCCGCCGAGTACCGTAGCTCGATCACTCTAAAGATATTCTTTTTCACTTAAGCAAATAAGCCTTAGAGCCCAATTCCAACATCCAGAGTTCTCGGCCAGGCCTGTTTCCAACATACGGTCACCATATCAATCACTACACGCTGTACCCAAAGATGACTGCACAATTTTGCTGAATTCACACCTTGCATCACTTTACTCACCGGGCCACAATAACACTTTCTGATCAACTTAGTCGAAATTCCACGAATCTGATGCTCCCATTGCACCTCATGACATACATAGGTCTTACTCTAACTCTTACAATACCGCTACGACGGAAGAGATGTGTAGAAATTCATAACCAACTGCTGAATCAACAAATCATTGGGTCTATACTCCTGACAAGAACCATCACTTCATTCTGAACCGAATAATGGCCTTAGCTCCTTAAGGTACTTCATATCATCAGATTGCACGGATCTTAAATCCAATAATTACGTCTCACCCAGTACGAACTGCTCAGGCAATAAGCCCCCCGAACATGATCAAAAGTCTCACATAACGCCACAATGTGCCAATAGGCTACCAATTCAAACACGATACAAAAGGAAAACGAACTCTGAAAAGGAAATCTAATTACCTCGCTCGCGAATCATACATGCGACGCGGGCGCACAACTAATATGATCTCTCATCAGAAAATAGGAAACAGAACACATAAAAATAGATATGGGGAACTGTACTGGACATCACACTGTTGCGGCGCGCAACTCGATCCAAACAACATACCCATGGCGGCGTGCCACCCGATCTACTCATAGAACATACATAAGGAGATTTACATCGAGCTAAATTGCTCGCTAAAACGAAATACCTAATATCGGTCATATCCATGCTAGGTGCATAATACCATTCCCTGGGGAGACATATAACGCTATAATCCACAAACTTGAGCACAACTGAGGTGCGATACACGATCTGAATATCAAGAGCCATCCTGCTCATATAACATCATCTCTACGCGGAACCTCAACACATAAGAAATTCACCAAGCCATCTCACAACTCACATGGAGCAATATAACATCACCTGAAATAGTTGACGACGAAATAACACCCAACGTCCGAATACTCCTCCATAAGGAACGCATTGCTAAAATGAACACATCTGACCTGAAATAGAGCCCATATTTACATTAAATCCATCCACAGACCGCAAGCTGATTCTGACCGCATTGAACCAGGCTAATAACCTTTCAAAGGTCCATAATAACTCCCATTTTCCTCATAACACACAGGAACAACCATCATAACTGGAGTAATCCTCCACAATCCACAACCCAATAAACCGAGTGCCCTCCAGGCATCAATTCTCAATTTAATGACATCACTACAATGTTCATACTTGGCTTAACTCTTCAATCAATCAAGTGGTTACATGCCACACTTATACGACCTTCCCGTGGGGCACGCTCCCACAATCTTCCGTAACAAATAACAGGTCCGTACATCCAAACGACCGACCGCACTAACGCTGAAAACCGATCAAGAATCCCTAACCAGGATGCAAAGCCTTTTACACAAAACACCGATCTCAGGTGACGCCGAAGACAATACCAACATTCCTTAAACATCAAAACTCATTTCCTACTCGTCTGAGTTCGTGACATCCTTAGTAACACCGAACCACAACCTCGACCCTTACTTAAAATTCCATATTACTTACTACACCTAGTATGCCAATATACAATAGAATACAACTCTCATCATAACTCCGGAACCACTAATAGATTAACACTTCATCATATAAAAACTTTACTCAACTCATTCCAAGAGAACCATAGAAACATACAGGTGAATTCTCATAACCGTGGAATATGCAATTCTCTAAGTAGTGGTCTAAGCCATCATAGCCCTTTCGGGATCCGCCTACATATAACAGGCCATAATAGTAGAATGCTTCTGAATAACATCAATTACGGCGGCCGACAAGCCTCACACGTACCGCCACAAATCACACGCATAACTTGATCACGCGGAATAAACTGATCACTACCACCAATATGCCAAGTCAACTGTGGCTAACCAATCTATCTTCCTTCGATTTACCCTGATTGCCTTAGAAATAATAATAACTCCATTCAACACATAACACGCTCCATCCACACTCACCCTGAGTGACCTTGAATCGCGAGACCATGCTGTCTCAAATCCCATAAACCATTTCATACCTCCCAAATGCTACACTGCAAGTCAAAACATCATAGAACATTCTGTGCCTCTTCTCATAAGCTTCTACAAAGCTTGATTCTTAATCGTACCTATAAGCTCGACATCATTAGGCACCACACTTTATCCCTTGAATCCACTAGGACCGTTGCTGAGAGCCACCCGCTCTGACTTGGCCCCGAATATAATCAACTCTATGAATCTTATAGCACATGAATACCCTCTCGACGAAGCACCCGGCAGAATCACTTCCCTTGAAACCTGCATCTATACAAGGCATAAATCCTGAATCTTCCCCGAGTCTGAACATGAGTCGATAAGGCCAACCATAGCACACCTTTAACAAGTCCTTTGCTCAAACTACCACTTATATTCTTTTCCCGTAGCTGAATATAACCCATCAATATGCTAATAACTGGAAACCTCGCAAGTAGTTAACCATGCAACCCAATCATAGGCGGTGGGACTCTCCCACTTAGCTCGAAGCTACTAATACACAACTCTGGAATTCACCCGGATTCTTTATCTCTTATTGACATAACCTTACGCAATAAACCATCAAAAATTCTTGGAATCTTCCTGTAACACCCCTCTTATACTCTGAATCATCAACCACATTCGCATGACCGATCTTTTTGCTGCACAACCAACAAAATTCTTTGCAGAAACTTCGCCAACCACGCGGCCGCTAACCTGCTCACAGGGAATAACCCTCTGTGGAAATCACTCTCCGACATCCTCCAATATCGTTGCATGGGGTACAATCACTGCGACGTCAATGACCCATCCTGAGTCCGAGCTCACTCTCTAGCTACACCAGTCCATTCACCACTCGTGGACATCATTTAAATGTGCAGCATCATCCTTCCAATTCATAATTATGCTGCATCCTTCTTCATTTTAAGCATCTCCTTTCCGTTATATCAAATCTCCTACCGCATAATAGCCCATACTTCAGATTAGATCCGTAGATCCCAATCACCAATCACTAAAATTTCCCAAATCGATCCAAACTCTCCTTAAGGTGCGTAGCCATCCCACCACCAAGCCCATATGCAACACCGCCACTCTTCCACTTTGGGCAAGCTCGCTTCCTTAATCAACTACTCGACCTTTGCTTCTTATACTTGGCCTTCTAGAAATTTTAGCCACTGCCTGACACTTTCCACATGTCTTTCCTCATCCTTTGTTGCTCAGTTGTTGCCTTTGAATAAAATCTATCTTCGTAGCACTTGAACCCACCATCGCTACTAACCTTAAACCTTTCTAAATATCATTTTTCTCGAGCCGTCAACATTAGAAACACCGGTTCGATCTGAACTACAGCACCCCGCGACCTCTGACCGTCGCTTCTTCAATACTGACTCACAATATCCTGCTCCAAAGGCGAATTGCAGAAGATCATAACACCGGCAAATTTAGTACATTCAATAGGGACAACGACACCTCATTATAGAAGAAAACTCCACCACGCCCGCAATTACCAAGCCTCGTTACCCATCAGCCTGATTCTGAACATTCATAGGCCAATTGCCTTTCCCCTGACGGGAATAGAATACCAAATCTTTAGAACATGCACTGAGTAAACCTCCCTTCAAGTCATTCACTGCCCCGACACGTAGGCAAACATCCTACCGTCATAACAATACTGCGGTATAATTGTTCGTAAGTATCATGGCAACTTGTGCCTAACCTCAGAGCTCTCAGAAGTACCGCTACTAAGACGAAACAACAGAATATCCTTCCACAAGGTGATGATAATAGCTCAATAACCCCGCAGGGAAAAACACCCGCACCAAATTCGTAGTGCCATTACAATTCTTCAATTCTTGATTCATAACAAGCGCTTCGCGTCGCATAAGATTGAGTAGGAAAGAAACAAAGGCATAAGCCTCACAGGAATCAAATCGCACGATAAGGAATCAAGAAGGGAAGTACTCCTAACAGCCATGTAGCCTCCCGAAGATAAGTACAGACGTCTCCGTACCGATCCGCGAGACTCTACTAGACTTGCTCATGACTCGTGAGACCCACGGGAACCTAGTGCTCTGATACCATATTGTCACGACCCAAAATCTACTAAGGGTCGTGGTGGCACCGGACACCGCTGTCAGGCAAGCCAACTGAAATACTTAATTAAATTCTTATTTTAATAATTTTGAAAACACTTCTTTCATACGATTAAAACAATACTCAGTATATTCCTCCGAATAAATAATGAAATATTTAAACAACTTTTAAAATTTCTGAATAAACCCAAATACCTCCCAGAACCCGGTGTCACAAGTACATGAGCAATTTCTAAGAAAAACCGAATAAAGTACGACAGCTGTCTGGAATACAATTGGACAGAAAATAAATAGAATCCTGAGAGAGACTATACTAGCTGCGGGTCGCCTCGAGGAAATACAGCTCACCTAGTCTCCGTGTCAACCATGCCGCTATGCCACTAAGCCGCTAGCCATACATAAACCTGTGCAACAAAAATGCACAGCAAATATAGTTTGAGTACGAAAACAACGTGTACTCAGCAAGTATCCCGTCTAATCTCGAAGAAGTAGAGACGAGAGGTCGACTTCAACACTTGCTAGTGGTCAATAATAATATAATAAAGATGTGAGGAAAACATGAATTTATATAGCAGTTCTAACTCACAAGGCCGGAAAACAGGTAAACACCTTTAACAAATAATAAAGGATTTTCAAGATTTATTTTTCATTATCTTAATAAATTTATATCAGGCCATGAAAGGCAACATCAACATTTAAAATTCTCAGGCAAGCAATGTAAGCATGCGCATATCATGCCGAGGTCGACGGCCCACTCCAACAGAAATGTAAACTTTGCACTGCCGAGGGTCGAACGGTTCGAACCATAGATCCATCTATTACCCCGCTCGCGAACTATCCTGCGACGCGGTTAACATAAAGTAAACAAATACCCTGCTCGCGAATCATACGTGCGACGCTGGTACACCTAGGAATACACGCTCAAACAGCCAATTAAGGATTTATCGGGGAACATTTGTCCAATTAAAAGCCAATCCTCTTTTAACAGTTTAAGAAACTGTTCAATGTGATTTAAGCAATCCAAGCTGTCAAAAAAAGTTTACAATTAATCCAAGTATAGCATGCTTTTGGGTCCTAGGCTACCCGGACAATAGCATAATAGTAGCTACGCACAGACTCTCGTCACCTTGTGCGTACGTAGCCCCCACAAATAGGAGCACATAACCAATTGACTCACCTATGGGGACAATTCCCTCTTACAAGGTTAGAAAGGACACTCACCTCGCTCCGAAGATCCATAACCGGCATTCCACGCCCTTCCGAAGACTCGAATTGATGCACAATGCTCCGAAACAAGCCAATAATTATACAAATCCATTAATATATGTTCCATTACCCATTACAATACAATTTATAACAATTCCTAACCCCTATCGAAAAGTTGACAAAATTGCCCTCGGGCCCACGTGCCCGGATTCCGAAAAAACTCACAAAATCCGATAACCCATTTCGATAAGAGTTCAACCATACCAATTTTATCAAATTCCGATAACAACTTGACCTCCAAATCTTGATTTTTCGTTCTTGAAAAGTTTTACAAAAATCTTGATTTCTTCCATTTAAATCCGAAATAAATGATAAATATAACCATAGAATCATGAAGTATAATTACTTTTGGATATAGAACATTTACCCCAAACCATATGGTGAAAATCGCCTCAAAAATCGCTTCAATCCGAGCTCCATAGCTCCAAATATGATAAAAATGGCCGAAACCTCGAAATATAGCTTCTGCCCAGGTATTTACTCTTCGCGATCGCGGAAAATGCTTCGCAATCGCGAAGCACAACATTTCTCAGCCCAAAATTTGCCCTTCGCAATCGCAGAAGAGGCTTCGCGATCGCGGAGAACAAATGCCCAGCTCTATCGGACAGTCTCTAGTATAATGCTCTTAACTTTTTGTACAAAACTCCAAATTGCAAATGGTTTAACTTTTTGAAAACAAGACTCTAAGGAATACAACTTTCATGCTTTTCTCATCTTCCAATTCTTTATAGATTACAAGATATAAGCTTCCAAAGTCAGCCCTGTGCAACACAAATTTCTTCTTCGCGATTTCCAAACTCTTTCCGGATAGGCTGTAGTATAGCAATCATAACTTTTTGTACACAACTCCAAATGCTAAATGGTTTGGTTTTCTGAAAACTAGACACAATGGGCTACAACTTTCCTTTTTGGATCATCTCCAAATTCCTTATAGATTGTGAGATAAAAGCTTCCAAAGTTGGGTCCGTGCAGCAGAAACTTTCTTCTACGCGATCGCGAAAGCCCTTCCGCGATCGCGAAACACTGGCCATTTTCTCCCATTTTACTCATCGCGATCACGACCAGTTCCCCGCGATCGCGTAGCACACTGCTATAGCCAAAAACCAGCAGCTAAAACTAGTCTAGAAATGGTCCGAAACCACACCGAAACTCACCCGAGCCCCTCAGGACCCCGACCGAACATACCAACAAGTGTCAAAACATATCACGGACTTAGTCGAGGCCTCAAATCACATCAAACAACGCTAAAACCATGAATCGCACTCCAATCCGAGTTTAATGAACTTTAGAATTTCAAACTTCTATATTCAATGCCGAAACCTATCAAATCACGTCTGATTGACCTCAAATTTTGCACACAAGTCATATTCGACATTACGGACCTACTCCAACTTCCGGAATCGGAATCCGACCTCGATATCAAAAATTCCACTTCCGGTCAAACTTCTCAAAAACTTTCAATTTTCTATCTTTAGCCAATGACTTCAAAATGACCTACGGACCTCCGAATTCACTTTTGATCGCGCTCCCAACTCTAGAATCACCATACGGAGCTATTCCCATACTCGGAGTACCAAACGGACATCGATATCACTGAGATGCACTTCAACCCAAACTTGTGAAATTTCTTCCAAAATGCTAACTTCCACAATAGGTGCCAAAACGCTCCCGAATCATCCAAAACCCGATCCGGGCATACGCCCAAGTCCGAAATCATCATACGAACCTACTGAAACCTTCAGATCCCAATTTCGAGGTCGTTTACTCAAAATTCCAATCCTAGTTAATTCCTTCAACTTTAAGCTTCTGAAATGAGAATCCTCTTTCCAAATCAACTCTGAACTTCCCGAAATTCAATTCCGACCACGCGTACAAGTCATATTACCTGAAATGAAACTGCTCACGGCCACAAACTACTGAACAACGCGCTAGAGCTCAAAACGACCGGTCGAGTCGTTACAATTTATTTGGTGCTCCGACCATAAGCTTCTTTCTACTATCCGCATTCCGCTTTCTCCTCGAAAAGTAAAAAAGATTCATATTCTTTTAATATTGTAGGGCAAGAAATGACTAGATAAAGATCATGAAACGGAGTTCCTGTTTCAAGTTGTAACCTTTGTTCTCTTATTGTTGATTTTGTAAGGAGATGCTTTATAGTTGGATTTGCAAGAGGATAGTCTCGTTGTCTTGTCGCCTTCATTCTGTTTGGCCCTTTCGAATCTACAATCAAAGCACAGTATTTCTGTGCATTTTATGTACAGTATTTCTGCATTTCTGTGCTGCGTTTCTTGAGTTTCTGCATTTTTGCACAATAATTCTGTATTTCTTCAGCGTTTTAGCATTTTTGCATAATGTTTCTGCAGTGTTTTTACGTTTCCGCATAGTATTTCTGCGTTTTCTGCATTTCGGCACACTAGTGAGCACCCTCCACTAGTGTTGAGCTATATACTGGGTTGTTGTTGTTTTTTATTTGCTAAGTTTTAAAATGTTTTTGTCAATTAATTTTTTTCTAAGTTGTCATCTTGGTTCTTTGATCAATGTTTAGTGATATTTTGTTTTATCTTAAATTTAGGTTGCTGGTTCTGCAATTTCATCCTCTTCAAGAAGCACACATTGGCAAATTTTATTTAAGAGCGCAAAACGGAGAAATACACTTTACAAGGTTAGTTAAGTAATACCTGATACATTTCTATACAACCATATGGTTTTTCTGCTAATATTATCTTGAATATTTCAATAGAGTGGAGCCATGGTTTCATGTGTAGATAACTTGATAATTTTTATATGTATAGCTTTTGATAATTTTAAAGTCTCTGCTAGTTTACTTGTGGTGAACTTGAAGTTGGGTTGGGCCTAAGATAAGTGTCATGACTAGGTAAGAGGTTCTTATTCTCTTTATTTTTTATTATGCTATTAGCCTATTACTATACAAGAATCGATTATAAAAAATTACTCATGATTTTAGGGTATAATTTTGCTAAGTATATTTAATACTTAAATAAATCTATATTTTGAAATCTAATATCACCATTGATTTTAGGTTTTCAAATGATCTTTCCAAGGCTTGGATGGATTTACCAAGGTATAGCAAAGAGTATATTGATGGTGTTCAACGTTTTTTGGACTTTGCTTATTCTGATGGAGATCCTCAGGGCGAAGAAATTCAATGCGCGTGTGCAAAGTGTTGTAACATCCCTTGGTGTCGAAGGAATGTAGTATATGATCATTTAATATGCTATGGTTTTGTTAAAGGTTATACAAGATGGATTAATCATAGGGAATGGGAAATCCCAATGGATGTTGATGATGATATGGATGAAGATAATTCGTATGATGACATTGATGGGTTGTTGAATGGTCAATTTAGAGATGTTGCACAAGGAGTTTATGAATGCCAAAATGAAGATGCCAAAAAATTCTAAAACTTAGTTGATGAGGCGAGCCAAGAATTATATCCTGGTTGTAAAGGATTCTCTAAATTATCATTCACGATCTGACTATATTTATTGAAGTGTCTACATGGATGGAGCAATGAGTCCTTTACTTCCCTATTAAAGTTATTGAAAGAGGCGATGCCCCAATTGAACATTCCTTTATCCTGCAACAATGCCAAGTATTTTGTAAAGAATCTAGGTCTGGATTACAAGAAAATTGATGCATGTCCCAATGACTGCATGCTATTTTGGAATGATCATAAAAGTGATGAATATTGCCATGTTTGTGGAGCTTCTCGATATATTGAATATCCTGAAGTAGATAGCGATCTTGAGCCTTCCAAAAAAGCTCATTGTGTTGCTGCTAAAACTTTGAGACACTTTTCGTTAATCCTAGACTCAAACGGCTATTTATGTGCTCAAAGATGACAGATAAATTGAGGTGGCATGACGAGGAGCGGTCTAAAGATGGAAAGTTAAGGCATCCTGCCGACGGCCAAGCATGGAAAGACTTTGATAGCCTTCATCCAGATTTTGCAAAAGATTCTTGCAATCTGAGACTTGGCTTGGCAAGTGATGGATTTAATCCATTTTGGACAATGAGCATTTCTAATAGCACATGGCCAGTTGTCTTAATGGTTTGTAATTTACCTCCTTGGATGTGCATGAAACAAGAATATTGCATGCTTTCGTTGCTTATATCTGGGTCGCGATCTCCTGGAAATGATATTGACATTTATTTGCAACCATTAATAGAAGAGTTGAAGGTATTGTGGGAGTCAGGAGTTGACACATATGATGCTTCAAGAAATCAAACATTTCAAATGCGAGCAGCTCTTATGTGGACTATTAGTGACTTTCCCGCATATGCTATGTTATCTGGGTGGAGAACAAAAGGAAAGTTGGTTTGTTCTTGTTGTAATTATGGCACTAATTCTTGCTATCTAAAACGTAGTCGAAAAATGTATTACATGGATCATCGTGTTTTTCTACCCATGGATCATCCGTGGAGATCCAACAAAAGGTCTTTCAATGGAAAACAGAATTTAGGTCACCTCCAGAATTGTTAAAGGGAACAGATGTGTTAAATATGTTACAAAATGTTAAAAATGTATTTGGGAAGACGCAAAAGAAATCAAATTTTGGCCCATGGAAAAAAAGGTCAATTTGCTTTGAATTACCTTATTGGCAACATAACTCGCTTCGCCACAACCTTGATATAATGCATATTGAGAAGAACATAGTTGACAACATAATTGGAACACTTCTGGAAATTTCGGGCAAGACGAAGGATCATGAAAGTGCTCGTTATGACCTCAAAGTTTTTCTGCATTTCTGCACAGTTTAGGCAATTTCTGCGTTTCTGCATAGTTTTTCTGTGTTTTTTGCATTTCTGCACAGTTTTTTTGTGTTTTCTGCATTTTTGCACAGTTTTTTTTTGCTATGCACAACATTTCAGCATTTTCTGCTTTCTGCACAGTAATTCTGCATTTCTGTGCTGCATTTCTATAGCTTTTGCATTTTTGCACACCGTCCTTAAGCTTAAACCTCTAATCATCCCTCTTCTCTCTAAAACCCTCCAAAATTCCCAAAATCCTCCAGAAATTCTCCGCCATGACTAACCCACAAGAAAATCCATTAACTCCCCCTCCATCATCTCTTAATACATCTTCATCTGTACCTCCTAGCGACAACCCTAAACAAAGATTCTGCCGGCAGAAAATGTTGGCAAGAAAGACTGTAGCTGCTGGTGCTTTGAGAACAGCTCTCAACGAGAAATTGAAAGGGAGTCAGAAAAGGGAAAGCTCTGAAAAGGAATCATCTGACTCAAGTTCTGAGTCTGAAGCTTTTATCTCAGCAAGTGATAGGGAAGAACGTGGGTCTTCTGACTCAGACAAGAATCAAGAAACTCCTAAAGAGGTAAATACATGCTATGTTTTTTCTGATGTAGTGGAGAAAGTAGATGATAGGTTTGTGTTGGTGGGATCTGTGAGAGATGTAAGTGAGGGAGAATCAAAGGGGAAGAGAAAGAAAAAGAAAGGTGAAATTCTTGCAACTTGTGGAGGAGTTGAGGAGAGTGGCAACAAGCCAGGGGGAAGTGAATCTGGGGAGGCTGCTGAAGGTCTTGTGCACCTGAGTGAACAACAAGATGGACCTAGTTCATCTGTGGAAGAAACCTTTGCTGACATTCTAAAGAAAGTTGGAGAAAGCTATGATCCCAAGAAGCGCAAAGCTTCTTCTCAAAAGGCTGCAACTGCCTCTAAGTCAACAAAGAAGAGCAAGGTGTCATCTCCTAAATCTACTGTCCCTTCAGCACCAAAGGTGAAAGCTACCAGAAGCAGGGTAAGGCAAAGCGAGGCTGAGTTACAGAAAGCCTTAGAAGCAAGCAAGAAAAAGAACAAGGAAAAGGGAAAAGCTAAAGTTCTGGAAAGTTCTGTGGCTGCAGAAGAAGAGGAGGAAGAGATGCAAATGGTCCATCAGGAAAGAGGTACAACTGAGAAAGTTCCCACTCCTACACCAAAGAAATCCAAGACTTCTACCAAGAAGTCTTCAGAATCTCCCTGGCAAAAAGAACCAGGTCTGCAGTTAAAGGAAAACAAGTGAAAGTTCCTGAAGAAGAAGAAGCATGGAGTGGAGAGGAAGAAGAAGAGGAATCTGAAAAAGAACAGGACAGATTTGTTCTTTTTATCAGGAGAAAGATTTTGAAAGGAAGAATTCTGAAAGACCTGGAGGAGCTAGGCATAAAGAAATTGGTTGATGCCCTGGATGCACAGGGGTGAAAGGACGTGGTTCTTCAACTGGATGGCAAGCTTGCAAGAAAAGAGCTGATAGAGTTTATGGCAAATGCCACAGTGGTGAATGGGGTTGTTACAAGCTTGGTGAGAGGAGTAGAGGTGCAGTTTGATGCATTAAAATTGGGCAGAATTCTAGACATACCCTGTGAGAGCTATGATGACTATACTAGGCAAAGGTGGCCTTGTCTAGATTCTCTCCCTTCTGCTCTCCAAATCACCAAAAATTTCTGTGATACCAAGTCTGCTGAAGAAGTTCCTGAGGCTAGGTTTGTGCAAAAGAGTGAGATGAAGCCTGAGCACAAGGTGCTTTTTGAATTTGTGAACAAGTGTTTGCTGCCCAGACAGGAGAGAAGGCACACTGCAAATTATATGGACCTGGTCCTTCTGGAGTGTCTTGTGAGAGGAAAGCAGATTAATTGGCCTGCTTTCATTGTCAAGCTGCTGGATAGAGTCATCAATGGCTCCAAGGCCCATGCCACTCCTTATGGGTTTATACTGACAACTGTCTTGGCCAAGTTAGATGTGCCATTGAAAAAGTGGGAGATGGCCTCCAGCAAAGAGCACTTTGGAATCAAAACTCTGCAGGCTTGTGATTATCTGCTAAGTGTAACTCCTGTTGAACCTGGTTCATCCTTGAAGACTCCTGTGAACAGCAAAGTTAGGGCATTGGTTCTAGAATGTGGAACAAAAGATGCAGAAATTGCTAGGCTCCGGGCTCGCATTGCTGAACTAGAAAGTGAAAGAAATGGCCTCAAAGATGAGCTAGCAAAGGAAAAAAAAAAGAGTGAAGGGATGCTTCAAACAATGCTCAATCTTCTTCAATCCCAACCCTCTAGTTCCTCCAAGCCCTAGAACCAGTTTAGAAACCCCCTCAGTGACCCAGATTCGGAACTTTTATCTGTTTTTTTGCTCATGGTTGGATGTTTATTTTTCTTTTTGTGGTCTGTTATGTGGAAACACCCCCTAATCAATGACAATATGCTTTGTTTTCTCTTGTTATATGATATTTCTAATCTAAATAGTTAAATTTTTTTTTTGTGAAGTTGATTATTGTTTATCTAAATCATGTTTTCACTTGCAGCTGCCCCAGTGGCCATAAGTAATAATTAACATCTGGGATTCATATAATATGCAACTTTTCGATGATGCCAAAAGGGAGAAGAGATATTGTGTTTTACTTTGTATTCTGAAATAAAGTGATATTTATAACCTGATTAAACCTGGTTCATTAATGATAAGTTAAATTAAAGTGTGAAAATTAAGCTGAGTTCCACAGGGTCTCTGATCAGTAAAAGTACAGAGTTTGTCATCATCAAAAAGGGGGAATTTGTTGGCCCAAGTTCAGATGAAGTTTTGAAGATTGACAAAATGAACTCAGTCATGAACCAGGTCCATCATGTGAGACAGACACAGTGTTGATATACTTATTCATGTGACGGACGTGTCAAGATAAGTCTCAAGGGTCAGCAACAATATCTTCTGAGTTGATCGAAAAGGTTAAATATGATGAGGAGTTGAAGTCTCCTTATGAGAAGAGAACTACATCTGGATCAAGGATAAAGGATTGGAGTTTGAAGTGTACTAGGACTCGAATTTGATGAAGGATCAGCAATTTGAGTTTTACTCAAACTCTGATTACTAACTCTATAAATAATAAAGATTGTTCTCTTTTACAAGTGATTGCACATACGCAGAAGTTAAACTAAATTGAGAGCAAAAGAGCTAGGCGATTTTGCAAGCAATTTGTGTGTGATTCAAGTGTGCAAATCTGAAGCTACATGAACCAAGAAGTGAAGAGCCAATTCCATTGTGTCTTTCTTTATTTCTAGTTCAATTGTAGTAGGTGTTCCATATTGTACCTTTCAGCTTTCATAGAAGCAATTGTAATAGGTATTTTGAGTATTCAAGTTAGAGTTAACTTGAAGGTGTCGCAACAGTTGAGGATGTGTGCTACACTGGGATTAGAGTTTAATCCTTAGGTTTACAAGAGTTTGTAAAAGCTGTTTTTGGCTCAGTGATTTTAGTGGAAGTTTGGGAAAATCCTACTGAGTAGTAGGTCGCGATTTTTTTACCTTTTGAGCCAGGTATTTTCCACATAAAAATCTCTGTGTTCTTTATTTTATGCACTCTTAATTCCGCAAATAGTCATAGTAAGTACATCTAGAAGAACCAGGTTCTTCTAGTGCGAAAATTAGGTACCACACAAATCACCCCCCCCCCCCCCTCCTGTGTGGTATTGACGTTTAGAACATCAGTCATGTACCACACTAGCCTCACCATCATTAATAAATAAGGGGACACAACCCAGATCAAGTATCACAACATATTAGCAAATAATAGAGACTGAGGTAAACATGTACAAAAATTTCTATGACTGAGTACAAATAATGTGAGCATGAATAGTGCCTACACATGATCTCTACATGAAGGCAAACAAGTCAACAACGAGTAAACACATAACCACAGATAATAGCCATTAAGCCTCACAGGACAGACCAAGTCTTAATTCCTCGCGGTGCACACTCACACGCCCGTCACCTAGCGTTGGTATCACCACCAAACAATCACATGATATCAATTACTCCGAGTTTATACCCTCAAAACCAGAGTTAAAACTGTTATTTACCTTAATTGCGTAAAATCCTACTCCGGGATGCCCTCGTCCCTCGACTCGATCTCCAAAAACTCGGAATCTATCCAAAATATTGAATAACACGTCCTAATTAGTCTTGGTGGATAATTTCATAATCTCAGGACAAGTCAATATCAAAGTCAATCTCCGATCCAATTAATAAATAATTTGTACACAAATACAGTCAACAGTAGCACTTCCGAAAGTACCGAAACAGAAGCTCTATATGAACTAAGCCATGACTTATACTATATAATTGTTTCACTTTATTGCCATCGTCATTACTACGATAATTATGTAAATCATTGGCATAAGTATTATGTTTCCTAAATTCAAATTTTTATGGCAGAGATTTCAACCCAATATTTCTATTTGCATTATTCATATTACTAAGCAATCATGGATGCTATTATTATTTCCTTCATACTTTCTAATCATTACCCCATTACTAGTTAATTAGTGCCAACAACCAAGGAAAATAGATGCCTACGTCTTAGTGGAGACTTTGAAAGGAAGGGTTAGGAATTAGTTCCAAATCATTGAAAGATTATTATAAGGGTACATATAATAACTATCCTCTGCCAAAAAATTCAATTCCATGCATACCATTATACAAAAATTGATCAAGTGCCTGATTTATAGCCATTTCCTTCCACCAAAATTCGGCTAAGAAGCTTTCCAAAGGTTAGTCAACTCCCACTAATTATTTTCGCCGTCACAATGCCCTCTTTGTTCTTCCCTATATTATGGTATCTCCTAATGAAACAAGGAATCAATATTTCCCCTATTTAAATTTCTTACGTCCTAAAACGTGTTGTGCATCAGATGTGGATTTTGAGCCCACTATTTTATTCATATAATATAGTACCTTATATATATACACACATGTAATAAAGCCCAATTTTCATCTTTCGCCAATTCAAGCTTAATTCTACTACGGACCTCCAAAAGACATTTCGGACACACTCCTAAGTCTAATCACCCAACGAAGCTAACCGACTCATAAAAATCCAAATCCGAATTCGTTTACTCATAAGTCAACTTCAGGTTGACTTTTCTAACTTAGCTTTCTAACTAAGAGACTAAGTGTTCATTTCACTCCAAAACTACTACGAACCTAAACCTACCAACTCAATACAACTCAACATAGTTGAGCAACACATAAATAGGCATAGATGGGGGAAATGCGGCTATGACTCTCAGAACGAACGATCGGGTCGTTACATCCTCCCCCTCTTAAACAAACATTCGTCCTCGAACGAGTCTAAAACATACCCGAAATCACATGATATACCACATAATTCAAACACTCACAATGATGATTTCTAATCATAGCAGCTGCCCAAAACAACCAAACGCTGGTAATAAACCTCTTATCAGACAAAGCCTGAACAAGCTATATCAAGTCACAAATCAAATACCCATTAGTCCTTGCTACATCTCAAGTAAACCCTTCTCGTCACATTCGACCTATCCGAACACAATCTCACAGTCAAATCATACTCGCCATATAGCCATCAAATCACAAATCCCACTAATAGGGATACCAACGAACATATAAGCATGTGCTCACACAATCAACACCTTAGTGCTCAATCTATAGTCAAAACCCGGCCTCAAGTTCTCCAGATTGGCCCAACATCAACACACAGAAATCACATCTCGAACCTCATCCAGGGAATCACAATCCGTCGGTGCACAACTGATACCGAGCGCTCATGTGCGCATACGAATGCGTGGAAGGAATTCAAAGAGTTAACACTTCAAGACGAATCAATATCACACGATAAAAATTCAAGAAGGTGAAGTTTTCCTAAAGGTTCTGCAGCCTCTCGAAGATAAGTACAGACGTCTCTGTACCGATCAACAAGACTCTACTAAAGCCGCTCATGACTCGTGAGATCTATGTAACCTAGGCTCTGATACCAACTTGTCACGACCTAAAATCTAACCATGGTCGTGATGGCGCCTATCGTGTTACAAGGCAAGCCTATTTCCTAACATATAACTACTAATTAATATTAAGGATTTAATAAAATATTTCTAATAATTTAATTCTTGATAAACTAAACCAACTCTAAATATAAATAATATAAAATACGGAAACGAGTCCAAAATATCGGGGTGTCACTAAGTCATGAGCGTCTAAAACTATGAACTAAGATATATAAACTGTCTAACTGTCCAAAGAAGAAATGACAAGAGGAGTAACAAGGTCCTGCTGACGCTAGCAGCTACCTTGCAATCTCCACAGATAGCCGGCCTGAACTCAACAATCGCCGCGCTCTAACTCACCTGGATCTGCACATAAAGTGCAGGGTCTAGTATGAGTACAACCACCTCAGTAGTAACCGAAATAATTAAGGAACTGAGCAGTAGTGACGAGCTAAGCGAAAGAGTCCAATTATTTATTTTTCACAATTTACAATAACCATGAATAAATAGGTAAATTCCATAAAAGCAACAAATGCTACAAAGAAATTTAACAGATAAATGCAGCAACAACAAAAGTAAATGCAACCTCACAGTAATGTCACTCCATCACTCAACACTCCACACTCAACACTCAACACTCTGCGCTCACTAGGGGGTGTGTACAGACTCCGAAGGGGCTCCCAAAGCCCAAGCGCTAAGCACGGACAACTCACGTGCTACCATATCAATACCTGAATTTGCATGGTCAACTCACGTGCTACACGGACAACTCACGCGCCATGATATCAATACCTGGACTCGCACGGTCAACTCACGCGCTACGCGGACAACTCACACGCTGTGGTATTAATATCCTCACAACCAGACCCTCGGCCTCACTCAGCCATGTACCTCACTAGCCTCACCAGCATCAACAAATAAGGGGACACAACCCAGATCAAGTATCACAACATATTAGCAAATAATAGAGACTGAGGTAAACATATACAAAAATTTCTATGACTGAGTACAAATAATTTGAGCATGAATAGAGCCTACTCATGATCTCTAACATGAAGGCAAACAAGTTCAACAACGAGTAAACACATAACCACAGATAATAGCCATTAGGCCTCACAGCCTCACGGGACGGACGAAGTCTCAGTCCCTCGCGGTGCACACCCACACGCCAGTCACCTAGCATGGGTATCACCACCAAACAATCACATGATATCAATTTCTCCGGGTTTATACCCTAAAAGCCTGAGTTGACACTGTTACTTGCCTTAATCGTGTAAAATCCTACTCCGGGATGCCCTCGTCCCTCGGCTCGATCTCTAAAGGCTCCGAATCTATCCAAAATATTGAATGAAATGTCCTAATTAGTCTAGGTGGATAATTTTCATAATCTCAGGACAAGTCAAAATCAAAGTCAATCTCCGATCCAATTAATAAATAATTTGTACACAAACACGGTCAGCAATAGTATTTCCGAAAGTACCGAAACAGAAGCTCTATATGAACTAAGCCATGACTTATACAATATAATTGTTTCACTGTATTACCATAATTATTACTACAATAATTATGTAAATCATTGGCATAAGTATTATGTTTCCTAAATTCAAATTTTCATGGCAGAGATTTCAACCCAATATTTCTATTTGCATTATTCATATTACTAAACAATCATGGATGCTATTACTATTTCCTTCATACTTTCTAATCATTACCCCATTACTAGTTAATTAGTGCCAATAACCAAGAAAAATAGATGTCCTACGTCTTAGTGGAGATTTTAAAAGGAATGGTTAGGAATTAGTTCCAAATCATTCAAATATTATTATAAGGGTACATATAATAACTATCCTCTGCCAAAAAATTCAATTCCATGCATACCATTGTATAAAAATTGATAAAGTACCTGATTTTATAGCCCTTTCCTTCCACAAAAATTCTGCTAAGAAGCTTTCCAAAGGTTAGTCACTCCCACTAATTATTTCCGCCGTCACAATGCCCTCTTTGTTCTTCCCTATACTATGGTATCTCCTAATGAAACAAGGAATCAATATTTTCCCTATTTAAATTTCTAAGTCCTAAAATGTGTTGTGCATCAGATGTGGGTTTTGAGCCAACTATTTTATTCATATAATATAGTACCTTATATATATACACGTAATAAAGCCCAATTTTCAACTTTCGCCAATTCAAGCCTATTTCTACCACGGACCTCCAAAATACATTTCGGACACACTCCTAAGTCTAAAATCACCCATCGAAGCTAACCGACACATAAAAATCCAAAATCCGAATTCGTTTACTCACAAGTCAACTTCATGCTGAGTTTTCTAACTTAGCTTTCTAACTAAGAGACTAAGTGTTCATTTCACTCCAAAACTACTCTGAACCCAAACTTACCAACTCGATACAACTCAACACGGGTGAATGACACATAAATAAGCATAGATGAGGGAAATGGGGCTATAACTCTCAGAACGAACACCGGGTCGTTACAACAACTAAATTAGTATACTAAAGATCTATATTTTTATTGAAGTTCTCGCTCACAATTTTACCCTTTTAGAGTATTTTTTAATATATTTATAGTAATTTTAGGATAGTAATATTCCAAATCAATAAATCTTCTTTGTGCAAGAGAAAAATTCAATACCGAAGATTGCGATCTAGAGCATTTTGATTCACAACAAAAATGGCCAGAAGAATTCTTCGGTAACCATGCTTATAGAAAATTAAGTCAGTAAGATGCCAATGTTTGAAGACGAATAAAGTTATTTACTTGTTACTATTAAAGTACATGGAAGGATAAAAGACTATACATATATGGGTCTTACTTTAAACTGCATTTGATTGGCTTCTATGACATAATTTCCCATTCAAGTGATTGTAATTCCATGCATTAAAAAATAGAGCAACTCCATACCATACACGAGAACAACAAATATTCAGTACAAAAGTATCACATATTTTCTATCCACTATATATGATTTCTGATTATATTGAATGCTTGGGGTTGTACTGGACTTCTCCAACATAGAGTTGAATTGGCACTTCGGCAACCTATTCAAATTGGTTTAGAAACACAGAAGACATAAGGTGAAAGAATGTCGTCTTGCACTTGGAATTACACAAAAGAAATATAGACACCAACAATTTTCCTTGAGAATAGAGTTGTCAAATTACAATAGGAAAACAAAGACATCTCCAAAGTGAGAAAGCAAAAAAAAAAAAAAAAAAAAGAAAAGAAAAGAAGTTGGAAGCATAAAGAGGTTCTACTTATTTACTCTCTTTACTTCTAATTTTATTTTATGTCATTTGTGATGTATAAAACGATATTAGGATAGAACATTCAGTATATGATATCTCGTGAAGATATTTTTTAAATTGCATGCATGTCGTAGTTTGAATAACATGTCGCTAAAGGTAACCTCATAAAATCATCATGCTTGTAACCTCATAACATCAAAGTAAGTTAAAATGTCATATGTATCTAATTAAACTTTAATTATTAATCTTTATAGGTTCAAAGATATACAATCATTTTGATCATTTATAGAAACTTGTGGTTTATTCTTTCATGTATAATTATTTACTAAATTATATTTTAATAATATTGATATTAATTGTTTATATCGTACACTACATGACTCGATATATACGCGCAAGAGAAACTAGTACATTTAAAATATAGTAGTACATTATATGTGAACCTAGCCAAGGTAAATTTTTGTTTTCAGATGATCACTAACCAAGTATGCTTCACTCATTAGTCCCATCACAATCCAACTGTCCTTGTATATTAAAAGAACACTCGCTCTTATATTAATGACAAACGTTACATTATTCTGAAACCCAACGCTTCTAATTAAAACTTCAACTTAACTTGCGATAGAGGGTTCCCAAAAACACACCCTCCAATACATATTTACAATTCGTTTGATCTTTTTTGCTATACTCTTAGACCTGTGAATCTTCTTCTTCTTCTTCTTGTTCTCGCAGAAGAGGGACTTTTTTATCAGAAGTTGACACGTTGCCTTTAATGTCTTTTTTTGTCTCGTCTTTTTTGAGTTGTCCCCATAGTGTAGTGTAATAACCAAATCCACATATACAAGCGCTCAACATGCTGTACAAACTCATGGGCGTTAAGATCATGTAAGTGTGTGAAAAGGTATTTATAATTATCAGGTCATTTATAAGATAATTATAAGTAAATTATTAGAAATTGTTTCTTTTTTTTTTTTTTTTTTTTTNTATGATATTATTTCCTTTTTAGAAATTTTTTAAAATACTACTGTATTATTTATATATGAAAATATTTAAACTACACATTTCACCTTTGAGATGTCATGATTTTGTACTCACGCAAATATCATTGCATATTCAAAATCTCATAAGTTTTTATAATATTGTTTTCTTTTCAAAGGAGTATAAAAAGAAAGGAGAAAACTTGCCTTCCATAGTGAAAAGTAGCAGCAAAGAGCACACAACCGCAAGTGCTGGCAACTGGAACTCCCACAGGCTTAAAAAATAGGGCATAAGAAGGCCCTTTCAATCGCATGCACCACATCTGAATACTGCTGCGTATTAAACTTCCAAATATTGCCTATATATCATGTACAACAAAGCATCACGTTGACATTAGGTAATGAATAAAGAACAGTACGTTCATTTTAATTAAAAGTCTGATTGCTTTTGTGAGCTTACAGTTAGAACAATGACAAGAAGTTCAAAGTTAAGCTTAAGTCTCCAAGCACTGAGATCTTTTTCCATAAGTAAAGCAAATACTGCAGATTGGATCGTCCCAAACAAGGTGTAAAGACACGTTATTTTCATCACATGTGGGTGCTTCTTGCTACTTCCCGCCTGAAAAAAACACAATTTCATTCAATGTACGTTCCGTTTGAGAGAGAAAACGAAGAGGAAAGAAAAAGATTTAAGTTATATAGACCGTAGTTTCATGTTATATCAAGTTAGTTATTACTATCACTTTTACTAGGTTATTAGTTGTTGTTTGTTATAGAGATTCGTTTGCAATTATCTTATAAATGATCTGACTGTGTACATATTCTTTAAACGACTAGTTAATAGAACTTAAACCCGAAAAGAAAAGGAACATAAAAGATTAATAAAGGAAACCTGAATAGTGTTCCATATGGTAAGAGCAAATGAAGCAGCTGCAAACAAGAAACAACCAAGAACCCAATTCTCATGTGTTGAAGTGAAGACGAGGAGCTGCGGTCTTGCTAGCTGAAGGAAAGATGGAGAATACTTGTTGACCAGTGGACCTTTGTAGAAAGTCATTGATAATATTCCCACTATTGATATTAAGGTTCCAACTACTCTTGTTTGACTTCCTTGGCTCTTCCAGTCAATCCTTATTTTCCTAAAATTAAACAGTTATATGCTTCTTTAGAATACTGATAATCATACTTAGTTCCAAAACTGTCAAACTTACGCAAAAAAGGGACTCCTGAGATATACACACACGTACGCAAAATCATCTAACTGTAAGAAATCACTTCCTTTTTAATACTACTCCTGATTAGTGGCGGAGTCAAAGATTTCGTCAAGGTGATTCAACTTTTATAAATAAACTCTATCAAGCTTATGCTTCAAATCAAGAGGATTTAATCCTTGTATTTATCATACATTTTTTTTTATTTTTTCCTTGTAATATACATGTATTATAATTAAAATTTCTGAGCTAGGGATATCATATGAAACCCCTTGCTTCAATGTGACTCCACCACAGCTCCTGGTATTTCCCCCCTTCTAGTTGTAAGAAATTGAAATGGTTGAGAGCGTACATTTTCATTTATTTAATTTTGTTTTCAACACGTCCCCTTACGTATGGGCCTAACTTTTTTCATGGCCATCTACGTGAAAATTCTTTTCTATATAGGTGGCCAAGAGAACTCAAAGGTAGGATCTTTGTTTGCTTTGATTCCTGGTTGAATTGTATGACCATCCCATCTAAAAGTTTAAACTGTTAGAGAGATCAGAGAACACACAACTTATTTACTTAATTTTGTCTTCAAGAGGCTCAAGTCTAAGAGGTCATAAGATAATAAAAAGGTTGAGAAAAAAGAACCTGAGGATAATGGAAAGAATGAAAGAGAAAGCTGGTATCATGTTTGCGGCTCCACATGCTACGATTGGAGAGCTATAACTTAGTCCCGCGAATGCAAGGTTCTGCGCTATTGTTACCCTGCAACCACAGTACCGTTAATTTCATAGTGATGTTATATACTACATCAATATCTCATATGATTAATTAAGTTGGTGGTTAAGAAACTCCAAAGTCCAAAATGCATGAATACAGAAAATAATTGGAGGTTTTGGACCAATTAGTGTTCATTTTAGACCATAACTAATTAATGTTCGTTATTTCTTAATTCTAAGCGTTCTAATTTGACAGAGAGAAAGAGAAAGAAAGTACTAACCCTACTAAACCAAGGAAGAAGACACGCAAAAGAAGGGGAAACGTGAATAATGGCTCTTCTGTCCTGCAATTATTGAGAAAGAGAAAGATTAACACTGGTCTTCTAAGTCACCATTGAAAATCTAAAAAAAAAAAAAATGGATTTCGTGAAAATTTATACGTACTTGTCTCTTCTGTGGAAAAAGATGGAATACGGAATGAGAAGGATAAAGCTAAGAGCATTTGTATAAACCACGAATATAAAAGAACTCATCCCAAACTTGGACATGGTAGTGCTGGCCATAATAGTCAAGAAAATAGTGACAGCTTCTATTATGACCATGGCTGTGCATGGCAACATTTCTCCTATGGCATTCGCAACCCTCAAACCCATCTCTCTCTTTTTCTGTGTTTTTGTGTGTTTATGTACAACTACTTCTATAACTCCGTATGATCCGGTCTTCACTATTTATATGGAGGCACATCAATTCAATTTGCTGTATACGTCAGGAAAAAAAAAAAAGAAAAAAAAAAAAAAGAGAAGGTAACCTTTCATGGAAAGATTAAGCTACTTGGAAAGAGAGAGAGCATCTCGAGTGACCCAAGCATGGCACGGAAGGGGGAGATTCAATAATTGTTTGATGCTATTAATTCATTTTTAATTGAAGAAAACTTCTCATCCACCTGCACACCTATTATTCGTCCTACGTGGACTCTGAGAGTATATATTAACCAAGAATTAGATTTTGTACTAGGTGGACTAAATTATCTTACGTAAGTATGATTAATAACTCTCATAAGGTTTGTTTTCGTGGCTGACATTAACACAGGACCTACCGGGAATTATTTCTTAACTCCAGCGGGTCAGTTGTGGTTATATTAACACAGGAGCGTCTTGATGATAGGATATAATTGTGAATTTTTGTCGCTTATTACACACTAATTTACTGCGTACTTTAATTGAGTTTGAGCTTTAATCGCTAGTGTTTTGCACTAACTGTGTGTTTTATGCCTTGTAGGAGTGATTCCGAGCTATGTAGATGTTATGGAATGAATTCAAGTGATTTGGAGCTTTGAAGTCTGAGTAAAAGTTCAAGGAATTAAGCCGGGATCGTGTTAGGGGGTCAACGGATGATAGTTAGAGCAAACGAAGACTTCAGTAGGCAGATTGCGCACTGTCTAGTAAAATAGATATAACTTTTTGCTCAGAACTTCATTTTGGCTCCACAATATATGGTTGGAAAGCTAACTCAAAGGGCTAAAACTTTCATGTTTTACGTTTTTCCAAATTCGGAACGGAACGTGCAAAGAACGCGCGAAGTCGCGCGTGTTAGGGAGCTGAGGCAGAATAGTGCGCGAAGGACGCGCGAAGGATGTGCGAGCTCGCGCGAGTCACCCGGGAAAAGTGTCCTTTTTCACATTGGAGAAGGTATAATTATTTGGGCCCAACCCTACTTGGTATATATACATGAGAGAACGTTTTTAGAGTAATTTTTGGACGTGGAGGAACACACACCACGCTTGGAGGAGGCTTCTAACTAGTTTTTCTTCTCTTCTCTTCTTTTAATCTCATAGTTTATTAGTTCTAGAGTTTTGGGTGCTACATGAACGTTGTAGTTTGAAGCTTGAATTGTTCTTATTATTTTATCATATTGGTTTGTTTATTCAATCTTGCGCTTAATTATTTGATTGCTTGATCACCAATTGAATACTATCTACGAATCTAGGATTGAACTCGGGAGAAGGAATTCTAGATTGCATATAAGATTGAGTAGAGCAAGATCTTAACTCTTAGGGGGAGCGGATTTGCGGTTAGGATAGAATATACCTAATCGCCTTGCTTGGTTATTATACGGGAATTATAAAGGCGTTCTTGTTAATCCTAATTCCATAGGAATATAGGCGTTAGGTTAGCTTGAATAGGCGAGTTGTACTTCGGGAGAAGGCTACGAGCAATATTAACCCTGTCAATCAATAAACCAAATAAATTAATTAGACGATTTAGGTGGAAAACTCAACGGGATTGTTAGCTAACCCATAACTCTAGAATATTCACTCCCATTGAATTCCTCTCTATAATTGGCCAACTTATTTTCTTTGATCTCTTAATTTGTTACTCTAGTTTAATTTTAGTTAAATATTCATACGTTAGGATTCGCTCTAATAGATTAATTGTTTGGTTTAATTTAGTTGATAGTTAATCACAAGTCCCTGTGGGTACGATATCTGGACTTACAATCCTATATTACTTGTCGACCACGTATACTTGCGTGTGCGTTTGGGAGCAAGACGTCTCCACATTACACCAGGTTAATTTAGCCATAAGAAAGAATTTTACTCCGTCCGTTTCAAATTAAATGAGATAGTTTGACTCGGCACAGAGTTTAAGAAAATAAAGAAAGACTTTTGAAATTTATAGTCTTAAAAGCTTAAGGGGTAAAGCTTTGTGGGGCCATGACTTTTATGTAGTTATAAAAGCTTCTCATTAAGGGTAAAATGGGTAAAATAAAATTATTTCCAAGTTTAAAAATATATTATTTATTTTGGAACAGACTAAAAAGGAAAGTATCTTATTTAATATGAAACGGACGGAGTATATTTGATTAATTGATTGGCCGTTCTGTTATAGTACACTGCAATAGACAGTATAGCAGCTTATAAAATAATGCAAGAAATCCAATTCTATTGTCTTCAAACGAAAGTACGTAAGCAGAAGAATGAAGAGAAAAGGCTATTTTAAAGTAAAACGTCATGAAGGGTGGACCAGGGTTTTGGACGCCTTGTCAGCTTTGGACGGACTGCTCGTGGCCGATTATCCTTAGAGGCTGGCAGTTCAGCCGTGCAATCTCTTCTTTTAATAGTACTCCATATGCTAACATCGTATCAAGGGCTTATGACGTACCTCATTTCAACCATTCCTTTTTGAGTTAATACCCTTAAATCCCACTAAATTATTAATTATGTCAGTTTCCGAGTTAAATTATTCGACATCCCCAAAACCCCCTGAACTATATTGTTCTTTATATTAAAATCCCCATATTGCATTCTTAGATGTGCGTCTAGTACTGTCTAAAAAGCGTGCCATGTAGCACTGTATGTGGCTATTAAACTCAGCCTAACACCCACCTAAACTATCACCTTTTTGTCAGTTACCTACTTAAACTATCTGGTGTCCCCGAAATTCCCCCTGAACTATATTCCCCTATATATTAAAACCTCATGTTGGACTTTTAAAGGTTCGTTTGTCTAACTATATTAATTTATAGTTTGTATATAGTCTTTTATACAGTTTAATTAATCATGATGTATTACTGTCTAATGATTGATTAATTCTAGGAATTTTGGCCAAAATAATATCAAAAGTACTATGCTAATTTTAGGTTTAATTGTGATTGTACTTTATGCTAGACTCCAATTGATAACACTACGAGAAAAATGGTCATTAGCGACAGGAAACTGGTCCCTAAAAGTGTGATTTTGGTCCTTGAAGGTCAATAACGACCAGTAAAATCTGGTCGCCACCCGTCGCTAGAAGCTCCGTTGCGAAAGGACAATAACGACGAGTTTGAGGAGCTGGTCCTTAAAGAGTTTTAGTGACAGGAAAATTTCTAGTCCCTAAAACACGTTTAGAGGCCATAAATCTGGTCCTTAAGCACTTCTATTTTGGTCCCTAAGCATAGAACAAATTGTTACCTTCAATATTTAGTAACCAGTTCTACCGGTCCTTAAAGAGTCTTTTCTAGTCATTTTTTTTTATAAATCATATTATTTTTATTGTAGAAAATCACATGAACATAACAAAAATATCAATAAATCATGCTTTCATATATAAATGTACATGTACAAAGAAGGGTATTACATCCCACTGGTAGTTGTATAACCATGATGCATATGTCATGGTGCTGTCAATACAATCTTTTAGCAAAACTAACTTTTTTCCTAACTATCCTGGCAAGTGATAAAGAACACTACATGAAATCTTCTAAACTTGCATCTTGACTTGTAAATTCAACTCTTCAAATCCCATAAAAAATAAAAAGAAAATTTTCTTTCAGAAAATTAGGAAGATCATATTAAGTATAGGGAAGATAACAACAATGAGAGGAACACCTGAATATTGCATAATTTCCTCTCCTTCAAAGCATGTTATTTTCATATACAATCCAATTGCACTTTTTCAAATACAGATTAATATAAAATAACCTATCCATATTTACGAAACACATTTTCCGAGTAACAATACTTTCACAAGTTTCAATAATGTACACACCTAAACCAATATGCAGTGACCCATATTTCCTCCCGTGAGACAATTTGGAACTAACTAAATATAGTTCTTATTTTGTCAGCTTGTCTTTCGTTTTATTACTTAGGGAAGACCTTCTGACTCTTTTAAAGCTGCTTATTACATCGTATATCCGACGAATTTTTTTTATGTTCTTCCTCGCCTATAATTATCCCTAGTTACTTACCTACAAGCCCTTATGCTCGTATGGTTGCTTTTGAAATAATTTTGATTGTCTTCTTAGTGGCACTCTCTTTTATTTCCGTAAAACTCATAAGGTACCTTTAACAACCACAACCCTACTTGAATATTTCTCAAGTATTACAATGTCATATCTGCGAGACTGAATTAACTATGTTGGGTTTCATAACGTATATCTTGCACGATCTGCTGATTTATCAGCATCCTCTTGTCTAGCCATAACTAGGCTCTTTCTAAATCAACTACTAACTACTCATTGGTCCATTCTCATATCTATATTCCGCGTAATCTCTCTTGAGATATGTCTTTTGTCTTAACTTACCCCTCGCACTGGCTCCTTATGTATCAAGTGTTCATTTGCACTTATTTACCAATAACATCTAGTGCTGGAACCCTTACTGCCTCTTCTCGGTGTCGTGCTCGCATAATATTCTAGAGTCGTATCATATCTATAGGATCTGAAAAAATACAATCTCATTCTTTCATCTTTTTACTGCATTCTTCCTTTACCATTCCATAGTTACCTCAACCACTTAACTCCGGCTTAGTACCACATCACATCATCCTCCCCGTGTAGGGGATGACTAACATTTAATACTATGAAGATTTCCCTATAAATGTTTTACTTCTTTATCTTTGGCGTCTTTTCACATCTTCACGGCTCTTACTCGCCTTATGGTAATCCTTATGTACCAGAGGTAACTGAATTTCTTACGTACGAAGGTGACACCTATTGTAACTGGGACACTTAGTCCCTTAATCTTAACTCAGCTTACAATGCTTGCTTTAGGGAAGCCTCTTCCTGAATGACCTTTAAAGATTATTCTTCTATTGTCCATTCTATAATCGCCGTAACGCGATCTCTGAAATTCTCATGATGCCGACTATTATCAATTATTTGATCCCTAATTCATATTTATATCTTGTTCACTAGCCCATACTGATTTCTATTACTCCGGGGGTCTAACTTAGCCTTCTGGTAATCACGTTCGAGTTACCAACTCATTTCTCAAAATTAGCGTATGACTTTATGGCTTATACAGTTTTATTGTCTCAAGGCCGGTCACCTCTTGTATTTTCCTTCACTTGACTATATACTCTGTTATTCTGTCATATTTTGATTTACCGTTATCACCCATTTATCACATCTTACTCATAATACTTCATTTACTCTCTTCTTATTCTCACGCTAATATTTCTGTCTATCACTTTATTCTGAAAACTTCAACAAAACATTCTTTCACTTTTAGCTCCCCTTTCTTCATCTCACTAGCTCTTCAGACGCCTAACATCTCTCTCATTTTTTTTCTAGGGACGGGAGTCATACTAAGTTAAATATTTCTCCCTTCTAGCATTCCACTGCCTATCTTCTGAAATTTCTGAACATTCTAGTATTCATATCTGACTTTACTATTCTAGAGTGCACCATCTGGGTGTCTCACAAGGAGATCTATTACCACGTTTTCACTATCCTTCAAAATGTTAGCTAATGATAACACTCGATCCACCATTTTGGGTTACTCTAACCCAGTTGGATCTTGATATCCTTTCTTCTCTTAAGCTATATCTGTAAGCTCCCATAAGGCATAACTGAGATGGTTGTGGCAATTGTATATATCTCTGTTAAGTTGAAGTAACTCAGAATGCGTATATTTCTCTGCCTGAATTGTAAATACTAATAATCTTCAGTAAATGGGTACCTCGTACACTTCTTCACCTTGCTTCTTTTACTTGATGAAACTTGTATCTACCTTCTGATTCTTTCGTAGATTTTTAAACCATATGGATGGATAGATATTCATGCCTTAGGGCTCCTTATCAAGAAGCTTACACGTCTTAGTACATACATAATCTACTAAGACCTTACATTTACTCATCATAAGCATGATGCAGAATCGAGTTCCTCTTATCAACTCTTCCATAGCCACATTCAATCTGTTACCAACTGTCTCTCTAGATGAAGGTATCGTTGTATTATGAATAATAGAATTTAGGAGTTTGAATTCTTACAACTGAGCTCTACCACACGATCTAAAGTAAGAAGAAAGAGTAACAATCCTAAATGCCCTGTAGCCTAATGCTTATAAGTGTGGTGTACAACACACCCATAAACAAGACTCTACTAGACACGCCTTGCAGACTCCCTAGGACAGAACTGCTCTGATACCACTATTGTCACGACCCAAACCGATGGGCCGCGACGGGCACCCGGTACCTTACTCAACCGAGTACCAATGTTACATATCTTTCTTACTGTACTATTATGGGTAAATGGGCCAAAAGGGCCATCATGATATAACAAGAATAAAACATAAGGGAATACTAGACATAGGATGACCCAACATGATATAGAAACTTATACATGTGATATACGGGCCTATAAGGCCGACATGAACATTTGTACACACAAAATATAGGACAAAAAGGCCATACAAGTATACATACACATGACATCTGTCTACAAGCCTCTAAAGGTACATA
Source organism: Nicotiana attenuata (assembly GCF_001879085.1). Lineage (NCBI taxonomy): Eukaryota > Viridiplantae > Streptophyta > Magnoliopsida > Solanales > Solanaceae > Nicotiana > Nicotiana attenuata. The sequence continues at coordinate 721,614 of NW_017670425.1, forward strand.
AACGTCATAAAGGTTGGGACAAGGCCCCGACATAGTAATCAATACAAGTCCAAATCATACTGATCAAATAGGCAACTCCGGAGCAAGTGGAGTGCACCAACACCTTCCGCTGAGCTTTTTTTATTTTATTATTAAAACCATCCACCCAGGTTTTCATCTCTTGTGGTGTTGGGGGGTTTGGCATAGACCCCTACCCTGTTTATTCATTAGCAAAATAGTACAAGGAGGGGGACATAGACCAAAACCTCACATAGTCACATTGTTACTAGAAAAACTAAAATGGCTAGGCTTATTAAGTTATAAAAAAACTACTATCTCAGGATATGATTCGGTACAGCAGTAGCTCTTTCCTTAACATTTAAGGAGGTTCAAATACCCATCCTGAGTGTTTCCTTGGTCTAATTTTGAAATTTGGGATCTGCATTTTATCCATAGTCATTGCTTTTCTAGCCTCAGTAGGCAGATCAGTTTCATTGAGGAAGATGGCCTGTTGCATGAGAGTAGCAGCATGTTTGAACAAAGCGTCTGCCACTTCATTTCCTTCCCTGTAGCAATGTTTTATCTTGATGCCATGTTGTTGCACCATTTGTTGAATAAGTGTGACTCCTTCTTTTAGTCTTCATGGGGTATTGTATTTCCCTTGGATCATGTTGACAACCAGGAGAGAGTCTAATTCCAGTATTAGATCTTGACAGTTATGGTCACAACACCAGAGTGTAGCAAACAAGGCCCCTTGCACTTCAGAGTAATTGTTAGTCAAGAAATCTACTGGTTCTGAGAAGGCCATCACCATTTGACCATTTCTTTTCCTAACAACACCCTCAATGCCTGCTTTGCCTGCGTTTGCGCTGAAACTACCGTCTGTGTTTATTTTCTATTGATTACTATCAGGGGGCTCCCAAAGAACCATAATACTCTTCAGTCTAATCTTGTAATCCTTTGCCACCTTGCATACATTGTTCCACGTCCAATTCCAATCCATCTGGCTGTATTTTTGGCCCATGGAAACTTTTACCTGAAAGAGAACTTGTTGACATTCTAAAAATAGAAATAGTCTTCTTACCATATTTCTTACCACACCTGGCCTTCCATATTTCCCAATATATTATGGTTGGAGTGATTTGCAGTAGAAACTTATGCACATAGAATATTCCTTCCCGTGGTCCAAAATCCTAGTGGAGTGGACATAGTGTTCCATACCTTCTTTGCTGTGTTGCTAGTTGCAAAGACATGGTTCATGGTTTCTTCTTCTGGCACTCTGCAACAACAACAGCTAGATATACTGTTAGTACCGAATTTTAGCACAATATTATCAAGTGGTAGCCTGCCTTTCAGTATTCTCCATGTAGCAAAGAAGATTTTGAAAGGTAGTTGTTTATTCCAAATTTTGGCCAACTGAGGTGAGGAGTCTTTTCTTTTCCTTAGAAGTTGGTAGGCAGAAGAACAAGAAAAGGATCCTTGGGGGTTGGGGGTCCATACGGCTTGATCCTGTATATAGTTGTAACCAATCTTGATTTGCTCAATTTCATCAACGATCTCTAAGGCACAGTTTCTTGAAGAAGCTCCGCGCTCCATCCTTGGTTATTGAAAAATTCCTTGACATTGATATTTCCTTGTTTTGAAGGGGGGTTGGCTATTGTTTTGATGTTCCCTGATGTTAGCCACCTATCCCACCAAAATAGACCATTAACCTTGTTGATCTTCCAATGAATGTAAGCTTCCACTTTATCTCTGGTCTCCATTAGGCTCCTCCATGAGTTAGAGTCTTTAGGATCCAGCCTTTTAGAGATTGGATTGGATCTTTGACATTATTTGGCTCGGAGAAATTTTGTCCATAAGTTGTTTTCCACCCTGAATCTCCACCATCTTTTTGCTGCAAATGAGTTGCATATATCTTGAAGCTTTTTAAACCCAACTCCTCCCTCATCAGTAGGATAGCTCATATTATCCCAAGAGTACCAGTGATAACTCCTTTTACCTTCTTTCTCTCCCCAGAAGAAATTTGCAAGGTATATTTCAATCTGTTTGATAATGGACTTAGGAGGTACCATAGCTGCCAACAGATATAAAGTTTGGGACTGAAGGATGTGCTTGATGATAATAGCTTTACCACCGAATGATAGGAGTCTCCCTTGCCAGCCTCCCGCTTTGTTTAGCACTTTTGTGGCCAGGTCGGCGAAGTAGCAAATCTTCTTTCTATCTATATAGATAGGGCACCCAAGATATGTAAATGGGAATTGCATGTGCTTAAATCCTGTCCATTTTCGTAGTCTTCTAATGGCTCTTTTATTGTTTTTGCCAACTCCATGGTTGTATTTTAGGAAGAAACTCTTTTCTTTGTTAATCTCTTGGCCAGATGCATCCTGGTAGTCCTCAAGGATTTCCATTAGCAGCTTCACTGATTTCCTGTCACAAGAAGAGAAAAGAATTAGATCCTCAACATAACTTAGGTGGTTTATCTTGGGTCCTTTGGGATTCATAGAGAAACCAATGAATTGGTTGTTCTCATTGAGTCTGTTAAGGTCCCTAGATAAAGCCTCAGCCGCTAGAATAAATAGAGAAGGGGAGAGAGGGTCTCCCTGTTTCAGTGCTCTTGTTGACTTGAAGAACCCATGTCTTGTTCCATTAATCAAAATGGAATACCAATTATCCAAAATCAGTCTATGGATGGAATCTATGATAATTTCAGAGAAGTTCATTTTTCTTAGCACAACCGTGAGGAAACTCCAAGAGAGTTTGTCGTAAGCTTTTGACATGTCAAGCTTAATGACAATATTTCCACCTTGATTGGTCTTCTTGATAGCATGAACAAGTTCCTGGGCAAGAAGGATGTTTTCAGTAATTAATCTACCTTTAACAAAACCAGATTGATTATCGGAGATTAATTTAGGAAGGATGTTAGCTATCCTAGCACTGAGCTTATTGCCTACTAGGAGGACTATCAACCTGTCTTTCACGACCTGCGGGCATGAAACGTATCGTCCCCAGGCAAAAGGGACGTCAGTACAAATAAAGTACCGAGTAAGTAAGGAATGAAAAGTAGTATATAAAAGACATGAAAGAAATATAGAGTAAAGTACTCAATCTGTAAGTCTGAATAACTCTATGAATCATAAAACATTTATAATGTCATGCATGTGCATGTAAATTTATATCATGCATAGGTATATGCGTACAAAACATCTTCAAGCCTCTGAGAGCATCCCATCATATCATCTCGGCCTCTATGGGCAAAATCATCAATGTATACCAACTGATCAGGTGGTGGTGCATATATAACGACATAACCTTTCCCCATACCCCATATACACATACTATACGCGTATATAACGCCATCTAGTCATGGTTCAATATACATGTATAAATGAATGCAATGCATAATGAAGTAAGTCAATAAGATCTCTCGGAATGTCATGAGACCCATGAACAGACGATATGATAGTAGGACATATGGGAAATCAAGAACATAGGCAACCCCAGTACTTCTAAGAATAGAATCATTTGTGAAACTTGCTTGCTTGCTCGTTTCATTGTATCATATGGGTCATGCTAAAAGGAAAGAAGGGATGACTTAACATACCGGTATGATCTCTTCCTTAATACTCAACCAAGCTCAATACAACTTCTTGCATCTACAACAAGTGAAATGATATTGCCCTTAACATATAATGTCATACCATCGTATTTGGCTAGTCGTATGTCTTAAGAAAAATTGGGCAAAAACTCCCTTATTTTAAACATCTTAAAGACCACTGAGGGTCATCAACAGCCTAACAACAACAACTATAACAAACAATAGCAAAAACAACAATATAATCCATTATGAGTTTCTTCGATTATCATAACAATCATATTGAGCGACAAACTCATTTTTGCTCATAACAAGATATAAATTGAATCCAACTCTTATTCCATAAATTAGTTTAAAACCCTCAGAACATCATACTTGTATGTACTATATTATTTCTAGTTCAAAACATCCACAAAATGCCTTCCAAAAAAGCCTCATACGTCTAGCACCTAAATCTTTATTGTCAACCTCTTGTTTTTCATGTTATCTTCTTCAATCCACTGAATTAGCTCATATATAAGCTTAACAAAAGCAGACACAACATAATCAAATAATGTATAACAATTTTCAGCTGCATCAAACCATATATATAGCCTCAACACAGCCCACACAAAAAATAACGATTCCTTATGCCATGTCAATTACTATCTTGTAGATTTTCACTCAAACAACTCAAAAAATACATGATTAACCTTAAGATAACCCAAGAATATGATTTACTTACCTTAGGTAGTAGATAAGACTTGAAATCCCCAGCTGGTGTAGCTTACAACAACCCTCAATCACACTACAACACTATAGGAGTTGTATTCTCTTCTTGAATCAACTATTGTGTTCAAGTTGGTGCGTAAACACTTGTATTTCGCCTTGAAAGTCTAATATATATATATATATATATATATATATATATATACATATATATATATGAGGGGGGACTGATTCGTAGCTTAATCATAAAGAAAAACACGAAATTTGAGGTTACTTACCTTTGAAGAACCCTCCAAAACAGCCACAGGATGAAGAACTACGATCTAGCAAGCATCACGGGATTTCTAGCGTTGGATTCATGTTTTTATCTTAGGTTTTCACCCTATAATCATGGAGAAACCCTTGAAGAATATTTAGGAGGGTTTAGAAACTGCTTTGTACGAGAGAAATTAGTTAAAATGACATATAATTGACATAAATACAAGCTGAAGTTTTACACCGACTTTGTGGTTCCCATGGAAGCTGCTTGTGCAGTCTCGCGAAAATGCGAATATCTTTCTACTTCGATGTCGTATCGATGAACGATTAAATGAAATAGAAACTAGACTTGCATATATTAAATTTGGTAGGTATATAACCCCGTAATTCCAAGTATATTTTGAGAAAACCTCATCTACATTTGACCTAATTTTCAGCACATTTATGAATGTAACTTGTGATGACCTTTGCAAACTTTTGTACTACAAATCGCTTGACTCCATAACGTAATACACGACTAATTTTACAACTAAAATAAATCATAAAATAACCTCCACATCATGTTAAGCACCCTAGTATCACCACAAAATTACATGTTATAACATTCCCAACTTGTCGACATTCGACAAAACTTATTTTCTTCAATTTGTTTAGATTCTAAGCCTTTCAACCCTCTTGGTACTGGTTATCCATGATCATAAAGATTTGTAACCTCCAAGGTAATATTATTAACTTACTTTATTTACTTTCAAAGACGGTTTCATTTTTGAGCTTGCATCAATTGACTTACGATGTGCTCTCATGTACTAAAACATGGGGTGTAACATCTTAAAAAGATTTGGTTTCAAATTCACCTCCATCGTCGCTTTGAATGGGTTAAAATGAGATATCCCTTTTATCTTTCAATTCTTTTGCAGAAAATTTCAAAATGTTTCAAGGCTTCATCTTTATGAGATAGAAAAATCACCCATGTAAAATGTGAGTAGTCATCAACAATAACAAATGCATATCATTTTACCTCTGATGCTAGCAGTTCTAGTAGGTCCAAATAAATCCATATGCAATAATTGTAAGGGATTGGTTATGGACACAATATATTTGGTTTTGAAAGAGTTTTTGGTTTGTTAGCCAAGTTGGCATGCATCACATACATGATTTCTAGAAAAATTGAGTTTGGGAAGACCAATAACTAGGTCATGTTTGAAAAGCTTTTCAATTAAATTCATGCTTGCATGACCAAGTTTCTTATGCAGAGCCATGGATCATCAGAAATGGATGCTAAACAAATGTGACCTTCTAGGTTTTCAATGCCGTCTAGAATGTAAACATTTCCATACTTTTTTCCTGGTAGAATGATTTTACATGTCACATCTGTAATGTCACAACCCATTTTCTTGAATTTGACTTCATATCCAGAATCACACAGTTGGCTTATGCTAAGGAGATTATAATTGATTCCATCCACAAGATACACTTCAGTAATATCACAGTTGTTATTGAATGGAACTGTGTCGGTGCCAACGATCTTTCCTTTTAAATCATCACCAAATTTGACATTCCTCCATTTGTTTTTGTGACATGTTTGAATAGATTCTTGTCGCCCGTCATGTGACTGGAACACGCACTGTGTAAATACCATTTCTCTTTACGACTATTTTTGTGGTTTTCCTGCAAAACAAAAATATTACTCCCTCCGTTCTAATTTATGTGAACTTATTTGACTGGGCACGGAGTTTAAGAAAAAATGAAGACTTTTGGAATTTGTGGTCCTAAACAAGTCAAAAAGGGGCCCAGAGTATTTGTGTGCTTATAAAAGCTTCTCATTAAGGGTAGAATTGTAACTTTAAGCTAAATTGTTACCAAATTTAGAAAGGGTTCATTCTTTTTGGAACAGACCCAAAAGGAAATAGGTTCACATAAACTGAAACAGAGGGAGTACCTTTTAGGTACCCAAGCTTGCTTGGGTCTTTGTTGGTTAGTTCTATTAGGATCAGGACTATTTTTGGGTTTCCAAATTCATCTCAGGACATTAGCTTTACAAAATCTACAAAAGGAATATTTATGCCTGTTGCGGCCAAACGCACTCACGCAAGTATATGCGGTCGTCAAGTAATAAAGTGACTAAAAGTCGGATGTCGAACCCACGAGGACTTGTGATTAACTATTAACTAAATTAGACTATCCTACTTATCTAAACAAGAATTAAACCTAGAAGTATTTGGTTCTAAGCTAATTAAATAAAGAATATAAATAATAAACTTTTAACAGAGAATGAGCAGATTTTTATGATATCAATGTAATGAAAACGATCTAGGGTTATGGGCTATCTAATATTCATATTGTATTCTTCAATTGAATTGACTGACTAATTTATCTAGCTTATTGGTTGACAGGGTTAATATTGCTCATAAGAATCTGTCGAGTTCTTACTCGCCTATTCAAGCTAACCTAACTCCTATATGTCTATGGAATTAGAATCAACAAGAACGCATTTATAATTCCTGTAAATCAACCAAGCAAGGCAATTAGGTATATGTCTATCCTAACCGCGAATTCGTTCCCCGAGGCCCAGGTTCAAGAACTTGCTCTACTCAATCCTATATGCAATCTAGAATTTCCACTTTCGAGTTCAACTCCAGATTCGTAGATAGTATTCAATTGGTGATCAAGCAATAAAATAATTAAGTGCAGGATTGAATAAATAAACCAATATGATAAACTAAGAAATCAAAATCAATATCCGAATAACAATAGTCATGAAAGAACTACAACCCTAGAACGTGAAGTTTAGCTCCACATAGACATGGTAGCAAAACAACAAATCATACAAAGAAACATAAAAAGACTAAGTAGGTGGAAGAAAAGATGAAACCCGGCCTCCACGGCGGCTCTGTGCTCTTCCTTGGTCAAAAATTGCTCTCAAAAACGTTCTCCTATGTATATATACCAAATAGGTTTGGGCCCAAACAATTATACCTTCTCCAATGTGAAAAAGGACACTTTTCCCGGGTGACTAGGGCGAGCTCGCGCGTCCTTCGCGCGTCTCTTTGCGCACTATTCTGCCTCAGCCTTTAACGCACGCGACTTCGCGCGTTCTTCACGCGTTTTTCACACTGTTCGTTCCGAATTTGAAAGAACGTAAAACATGAAAGTTGTAGCCCTTTGAGTTACATTTCCAACCATATATTGTAGAGCCAAATTGGAGTTTTGAGAAAAAAGTTATATCTATTTTACTAGACAGTGCACAATCTGCCTACTGAAGTCTTCGTTTGCTCTAACTATCATCCGTTGACCCCCAAACACGATCCCGGCTTAATTCCTTGATCTTTTACTCAAACTTTAAAGCTCCAAATCACTTGAATTCATTCCATAACATCTATATAGCTCGGAATCACTCCTACAAAGCATAAAACACACCATTAGTGCAAGACACTAGCGATTAAAGCGCAAACTCAATTAAAGTGCAGTAAATTAGAGTGTAATAATCGACTAAAATACGTAATAGCCTATCATCAAACGT